>NW_005843205.1:254042-260387 GCF_000455745.1 Alligator sinensis
TGCCAGTTCCAGATTATCAAGGAACCACATCCTTTATGGAACAACTACCTGCGCTGAACATCTAACCCCTGCTAAATTTTGAACCCTTGAACCTAACCTTCTCTTAAGTTAGTTTCCTATAACACCATCACCGTATTTATGCTATTGGTAAGTTGACATACTAAGACAAATGGCAGCACATTTTTAAGACTAAAATGGGCAATCGGTCATTTAATTAAACAATAGTAACTACTCAGGCAACTTTGTTGGGTATATTTTTCTGCCTTATGGCTTTGCACTACCCCAGGTCACAACATGAAATATATGATAAAGAAGTATTTTCTATGTTTAGTTTAATAGTATATTTTAAATTAAGGATGCATTTTTTTGTAATAGCAAAACCTACATTTTCAACTAGATTTGTTTGAATGCACTGAGTGGAATAATAACATAGAGCAACAGCCGAACAATCTTCAACTAGACAAGAAAATTTGTTGGTCACGATTAATCTGACAGCATCATGACATTCCTAACTAAATGGCTTATGTAACCCTGTTGCTATTGTACTGGTGTGACAACCACTCTGCCATGCTTATTTGCATACTTTCATTGATATGCAAGGTCAGATTATGAGGACTCTCTCTCGTCCATGTATCCTCTATTGGTTTGCACGGACAAGGGAGTGAAAAACTCTTTTATGTTGGTTTTGATTGAGATAACATGTTTTAACTCTTTTATTTTGAGTGTAAGAGGCCAGGGAAATCAGGTTTATGTGCAATTCCTGTGCCTTCCAAAACTGTAAAGTTCATAAGGGGACAGATGTTGTAAAAGAAAGTTAAATACACGTAGCCAAGGGGGTCAGTGCCCACCATGACTTGTGTGGAATTCTAATGTGAAGGGACCCCTAATTTAGGAATAACAAAAAAGGAGGGAGAAGAGAGTCCAGACTGGCGTTTTAGGGGGATGATAAGAGATAGTGGGCATCATATGGAAGAGAGGGACTGGCATAGACCGTTCAGAGGTGAGCTCTCCAAAAAGAGCAATGAGGATGATGATGAGGAAGACAACAATGATGGAGATGATGAATACAATGATGAGTAAAAGGACTGGACAAACAGGCAGGAGAGTTAGGAAGGGCCAGGAGTGGTCACAAGACAGGTTGGTAAACGTATAGTTCTATATATATGACATATGGCATCTATTCATCAGTGAGTGATGGTAGATATAGCAGCTATTCTACTGACTAGTGGTGCATTTTCTCTTGTGGCTATAAAGACTGATGTTAGACTTGTAGGTTCTGCCACAGCGGTCACAGGTATACATGGCATTAGGGGTTCCTGCAGGGGTGGTCAAAATGGCGTATCCAGCCAACAGTCGGACTCCATTTCCCAGCAGTCCTTGCCCATGTCACTATAGCCAGTTTCCATGTAGAGTCTAGCTGCAACAGCTCCGTGAGAGAGTGGGGCCAGGCTTTTCATGAAGACTAGGCCCAGCAATGATGGCAGGTCAGGCAGCTGGGCGGGGAACTGCTCTGCGGCCAAGGCTTGCATCTAGCAGTAGTGACAGCATGGTCTGGAGCCAGGGCAGAGCCACAATCTGTTGCCTGCACACCCCTGCCCATGATTCTGTCTTGCCACTTGATGTCAAGGATGTACCATAGACAGCATAGGTGGAAACTGTTCAGCTTCTTTTCTTGATATGCATATGTTGACCATATCTCAATGCTATAAATAAGGACACTGAGGACACAGGCTTTGTACAGGAGCAGCTTAGTTTTGATTGTGAGTTTTGTATTATTCCAGACTCATTTAGAGAGCTTCCTGAAAGTGGTATCTGCCTTTCCAACACGCACATGTAGCTCTTCATCCAATGATAGGTTGTCGCTTACTGTGGATCCAAGGTAGCAGAACTTGCTCACTGCCTCGAGATGTGTCCTATCAAGGCTGACAGATGGTGACTGGTGAACACCCTGTCCTAAGACCACAGTCTTCTTAAGGCTGATGGTCAGGGAAAACATCCTACAAGCATGGGAGAGGCAATTCATGAGTATTTGTAGTTGGCCTTCTTCATGGGCAGTGAGTGCAGCATCATCAGCAAAAAGGAGCTCTTTAATAAGTGTGTGCCCCACTTTTCATAGACATTTCATAGATTTCATAGACATCAGGGCTGGAAGGGACCTCGGAAGATCATCGAGTCCAGCCCCCTGCCCAAAGGGCAGGAAGTCAGCTGGGGTCATAGGATCCCAGCAAGATAAGCATCCAGTTTCATCTTGAAGGTGTTCAATGAAGGCGCTTGAACCACCTCCGGTGGCAGGCTGTTCCAGACCTTGGGGGCTCGGACAGTAAAGAAATTCTTCCTTATGTCCAGCCTGAAACGATCTTGAAGTAGTTTGTGACCATTCGACCTCGTCATCCCTTGGGGCGCTCTGGTGAACAAACGTTCCCCCAGATGCTGGTGGTCACCCCTGATAAACTTGTAGGTGGCCATCAGATCACCCCTGAGCCTGCGCTTTTTCAGGCTAAAGAGCCCCAGGGCTCTCAGCCTGTCATCGTAGGGTCTGCTTCCCTGACCTCTGATCATGCGCGTGGCTCTTCTCTGGACTCTCTCAAGCTTCTCCACATCCTTTTTGAATTGTGGAGCCCAAAACTGGACACAGTACTCCAGCTGCGGCCTCACTAAGGCCGAGTACAGGGGGAGAATGACGTCCCGGGATTTGCTTGAGAGAATGTTTGCCCTTTTGAAACCAAAGCCTAGAAGTTATAGGCTTAGTTTTGGGGGCTTCACTTCACTTCACAGGATCATTTCCAAATATACAGCACACAAGAATGTTGAGCTAATACTATGGCTCAGTGAGATGCATGTTCAGATATTTTAGACACCCATTTCCTCCATGAGGGCTGATTGTGATCTTGCATCATGATCATACTTGGGCCAGCCCAGTGCTTTACAGTGGTGTAACTCAAATCAGAAAATCAGAATCAGGCTTGTTCTCACATTCCAAGGTGCCCAGAAAGGAAGCAAGGGAAATTATTCCTGCCCCCCAACTCCACCCCCAGTAAGTGGAAGCTGGCTGAGTGAGGCAGAATCACAGAATCATAAGGCCGGAACTGGGCCATGTAGCCCAACTTCCTTCATGGAGTCAGGTTTTATGTTATCATTTCTCTTGCTCGTTTAAGGTTGAGGATTTAAGCCCTGATCTAAAGCAATCAAGGTTAGCTTATACCTTTCCCCAGTGCTCTGAAGAATGTGGGTCTCAGGCACAGCCTACCCGGCTTCACTTTTGGGTTTGACACATGTCAAGTCAGAACAGATAGAAAATAGAGCGATAAAATTTGCTCCTTTTTTGGTGAAAGTTGCACGTTTTAAAGATGAAAATTAAAAACAGTCCCAGAAAGAAGGGTTTTTTTTTTTGGTTAAGCAAAATATTATGTCTGTGTCCAATTCAGGCATGTTTTTCTGAATCAAGACCTCAGTACCTTGCAGGAGATGCTTAGGCACAGGTAGATCCTTGGGGCATGTCCCCACTAATGGGAATGTGCCTTATCCCAGGGACAATTGGCAGTGGCACATATTTGTACCATTGCTAGTTGCTCCTGGATATGCCCCGCACATGTGCTCTGGTGCAGGGCAAGTTGCCCTGGGTGGGGTAGGGGTGGCTGGGGCCCCAGGGGCCTGGGGTCCTGAGGCTGCAGCGGTGGTAATCCGGGTACTTGGTGCAGCCTGGCCCTGGTTAGCCAGGCTTCTGTGTCTGGCAACACATGCTGCAGTCACGTGTGCCATGCCACTTTTTTTTCCTGTGTTTTCTTTTAAATATCGGTACTTCCTGGTATTTAATTTTGCCACTGTGCTGCAATTATGCAGTGTGGCAAACAGATTCACGTGCGCTGTGTGCATTTCATGGTGCCTCAGAAGACTTTGAAGTGCTGCAAACTGCACGTTTCTGCTTGTGGGGATGTGGCCTTGTTGTCCTATCTTGGTGTCAATAACAAAAATATATCCCCCTTACTTGCATTCTGTTTTGTGCATGTGGCTTTGATTTGGGGAAATGTTTAATAAATAGATCAGGAGCTGAGGAGGCGGGGAGGGTTAAATGCATCCCTGCTGTAACTGGTTGCAATTGGTGGAGCTAATGCTACCTTGAGATGTGTCCCTGGCCTTTTGTTTAAAGTCCTTATTTTGATTCTTTGAAGAACTAGTAGTAAAAAGGAAAAGCTTCTCATAAACATGAATGTGCTAATTCTGAAGACATGTAGTAGGTTTTTTGTTGATACACTCTTTAAAAGCATGATCTGTTTTCTGCTTCTAGTTAAAGAGGGTAGTGGCAGTCTTTAGTGGCTGTGTCAGTGTAGCCCATATTATTATGTACAGATGTGCCAGCTGCAAGTAGGCATTATCTCTTTGATAGTGCTAAGCACTTTACAGTGGGTCACTGAGGTGCAGCTCTCAACCAATAGATCTAATTGCAATCCTTTTATGTTCTCTATGATTGCAGGTTTCTCCAGCACTATAAACAAATAGTAATCAACTAAACCTGTTACCTCTGAGCAGCAATGTCACGATATAAAATATTAACTGTTCAAAATACAGTAATGATGGTTTAAAACTGCATTTGTTTCTTAAAGGTAAAAAATAAGGGAAAATCAGGAGCACTGGTACTGGAAGCATGAAGAGCCCTCTGACTCTTTTTCATATAATGAAAAATTGTGTCTGTATACGACATGTTTTATGTGGTCAAATACAGTGTAAATATTGTGTACATCTTTTGCTATAGCAACAACATATTAGCAATGCCACAAATAATCTCTGTCTTGGAATCTACATTTTTATGACACAGTTATGCTAATACAAGACAAACATATTTTGCTGTGTGTCTAATCCACCCCAAATTAATCCATTTGTATTCCTATAATCCAACCAGCTCTTTTCTCACCTAAAGAAATATTAGACACTGGGCCCAAAATATACAGTGGAGACATGCTGGATCTGAAAGCAAAGGAGGCTGAATTCTTATTCTGTTTTAGGGAGGATGGGACCAGGGGGATTTTTCGTGTCAGCTCTTTTGTTTCCAGGGGTCTTGTTGAAGTAGCCTTTGTCAATTCTTTTGATCCACTAAACTGGGACATTAGTTTTCTACACTGTGTTGAAGAATTTCATTACTTATTTTGCTGATTACATTGAACTGCCATGTGCTGTTGTCTTGAGAATCAGCAATAGGTTTCTGTTGCTTCACTGTCTAGTGCATGAAGCTCTGTACACCAGCAGGCCTGAATGTACTATTTTGTGTCGCCTTTATCTGTCTAACAATTTGACTCAGATTGTTTCTTCCAAAACACTTTAATTCCATCTTCTTCTGAAAAAGATTCAAACCCATTTCTCAGGGACAAGAATAAAATTCCCCTGTCTCAAAAACATGCCTACCCACCAGGGTGTTCTGGGGTGAAGTGTTTTCAGCCTTTCATGTTGATTCACTTGAATTGAGCGACAGGAATTGAGCCCAGGTCTTCCACATGGTGAGGAAAAGTTCTAGCTCCTGAAATATTGAATGAAAGGTGATGTCCTTGCTACTGCTTTTTTGAGTTAACTGAAATCTTGCTGACATTTTTTTCCTCATCTAATATCATGCAAAAAGTTCAGATGGGTGAGTTGGGTGTAGTTCAGTGTTGTCACGTCATTTGGCAAACCTAATTGGAGGCTCTTTGAATAGTTTCAGGTCACCTCCTTCCTGTAGGAAAGAAGGATTGACAGAAGACTAGTAAGAACCATTGTCCCCCACTCCCACCATCCAAAGGGGTAGGCAGGGGAGGAAACACTTTGATGCTTCCAGTGAGTTCATTCATTTCCCCAGGGAAGACACAAAGACTATAGATTCCTAGATGCTTCATAGCCCCTGATGAAACACTGCAGTAAGTAAATCCTTGGGGGTAGAGGTTATTACGTGCCTAATTGCTAATACGTTGTGCTATGGCCTGGCTATTAAAGCACCATGGATTTCACTGCCTGTAGCATCAAGTCTTGCAATGGGAAATGTCTCTCTTTTCTCCATGGTGTTCTCTTTAGAAGAGGTGTAGCAAGTCAGGTCCATGCGCAGGGCGGTATTGGCTCCTACCATGCTGACTATGGCAGTGCAGTCAGCTGCTGCTGCAGCAGTGGTTTGCTTTTGAGCACCCCCTCCTCCCACACCCAACAAAGGTGGTACCCAGGGACACTGCCCCCTGCCCACACTACCCCTCCTTCCCCAAGTTATGCTACTGCTGTTTAGAGAAGCTTTTTCTGACCCCAGAGCATTCTGTGGATTGGAGCCAATGGCTCTTAACTTACGGCCCCGTGAAGATCTTGCTGTGAGGGAAGTGGCCAGCCTAGGCAATT
>NW_005843205.1:261039-262931 GCF_000455745.1 Alligator sinensis
GGGGGGTCGGGGGGGGGCTCCGTGGCTGCTGGAGGGTTTTGGGGGGCTTCTGGGGGGCTTCGGGGGAGCGGGGGCGCAGTGAGCTTTCACCCGCGTGTCTCTCGCCGCTTCCGAGCCTAACTGTCTTTGCCTTTAGATGTGATAAATTGTAGAGTTTGCCATCTGATCTTGTGTCAAGGTGCATATGCCTTCCTCAAAACCATCAAAAGCATAGTGTAGTGGCATAGAAAAGAAGATCCCAAAGAGTGTGGACACCAGAACACAACCCTGCTTCACTCCACTCTTCATCTCAAGCCTTAATCTTCACCTCAGAGGTTCATGAATTGCATGTGCCCTCGGCGGCTGGGGCGGGACACAGCTGCGGTGGCAGTAAGCTGGCTAGCTCCTGCAGACACCACTGGCGCTGTCGGGGTGGCGGGGTGGGTCGCAAGTGCTGACCAGGGATCAGCAACCATCCACAGCAGCCACCGGCAGTGTCGGTGGTGGCCAGCAGTGATCATGGACTGCCCACAGATGCCACCAGTGGTGTCAGCGGCAGGGTGGCAAGCAGCAACTGCCCACAGGCACCGCTGACCATGCCTTTTTGCAGGAGATACACTGCCACACTCAGGGGTTGCATGTGCACTCACGTGCACTCCCTATCCATCGCCCCTGCAGAGATTGATCCGTGAAACTGAACTGTGGCCTGTATGTTTTCATGGAAGGAGTGTATCATGCTATGCAATGTTGGGGGATTCTCTCTCTTTACCAGGACCTTGAACAAACCTGTTCTGCTGATAGCGTTGAAGGCTTTCGTCAGGTCAGCACATAGTACATACAATGGCTTATTTTGTTCTCTGCATTTTTCTTGCAGTTGTTGTAAAGAGAATATCATGTTCGCTGTTGATCTCCCTGCTCTGAATCCACACTGTGATTCCAGGTAGACTCAGTCAGCAAGTTGCTGCAAGTATTTCAAGATGACTCTGGCAAAAGCTCTCAGCTTTTTATAGTTCAAATTATAGTGTGTACACACACACACACACACACGCACACACACACAGAGTTTTGCAACCCCACCCCCCACTAGAGAGATGGTATTGCATCTTACTATCCAATCATAAAAGGGTATGTGCTGGGGATATATGAATCCCTTTCATAGTTTCATAGCTGGTAGGGTCGGAAGGGACCAGAGGAGATCATCTAGTCCGACCCCCTGCCCTGGCAGGAAAGAGTACTGGGGTCAAATGACCCCGGCCAGATGTTCGTCCAGCCTTTTAAAAAAAGACCCCCAGGGTAGGAGCCAGCACCACTTCTTTTGGAAGCTGGTTCCAGGTCCTAGCTGCCCTGACAGTGAAATAACGCCTCCTAATGTGTAGCCTGAAACTACCCTCCGCTAGTTTGTGTCTGTTGTTTCTTGTAACTCCCAAGAGTGCTTGGGGGAGCAGGGACTCTCCCAATGCCTGCTGGTCCCCCTTGACTAGTTTGTAGACTGCCACTAGATCCCCTCTCAGCCTTCTCTTTTGGAGGCTGAACAGGTTCAGGTCCCTCAGCCTCTCCTCATAGGGCCTGCTCTGCTGACCCCTGATCATGCAGGTGGCCCTCCTTTGGACCCTCTTCATATTGGCCACATCTCTCCTGAAGTGCGGGGCCCAGAACTGGCCACAGTACTCCAGCTGTGGCCTGACCAGTGTTGCATAGAGGGGGAGGATCACCTCCTTGGACCTGCTTGAGATGCATCTGTGGATGCATGACAAGGTATGGTTGGCCTTCCTGACCACATCCCCACTTTGTCGGCCCATGTTCATTGTAGCATCAATGATGACTCCAAGATCCCTTTTTGTCTCGACATTGGCGAGAAGGGAGTTCCCCAGCCTGTAGGTGTGCCACTTGTTCTTCCTCCCCAGGTGCCTTAC
>NW_005843205.1:263216-267581 GCF_000455745.1 Alligator sinensis
GACACCTGCATCCAAGGACTTGGTGACCTGGTTGTAGAAGGCCACCAGGTTGGTTTGACAAGACCTGTCCTTAATGAACCCATGCTGGTTGCCCCTGAACATAACCTCCCCTGCTGGCCCTTCCTGGACTTGTGCCAGGATGATTTTTTTTAAAAGCTTCCCCAGGACCAAGGTAAGACTCATGGGCCTATAGTTTCCTGGGTCCTCCTTCCTCCTGTTTTTGAAGATGGGGACCACATTGGCCCTTTTCCAGTCCTCCGGCACATTGCCCAAGTGCCATGAGTGCTTGTAGAGCCATGCCAGAGGTCCTGCAATGACTCCTGCTAGTTCCTTCAGCACTCTGGGGTGGAGATCATCAGGACCTGTGGATTTAAATACATCTAGTCCCTCCAGAAGTTCCCTGACAAGGTCCTTATTAACCCTAAGCCTGGGTGTGCCACCCACAGGGCCCTCAGGGGTGCCAGTGGGGGAGATATCTAGGTCCCTCCTCAGAAATACGGAGGTAAAGAAATTGTTGAATATGTGAGCTTTACCATCAGGTGACATGACCAGATTTCCTAGCGTGTCCTGCAGAGGCCCCACGTTAGCCGGCACCTTCTTTTGCCCCCCTGTGTATTTGAAAAAAGACTTCTTGTTGTCCTTGATTTGGGTCACTAGTCCCAGTTACATTTCTGTCTTGGCCTTCCTGACCACCCCCCCTACATTCCTGAGCTACCTTTAGTTGGTTCAGTATGAATTTTTTAACCAGTTGGTCCTAAATAGCTGAAATCCTTAGGTAGAAGCCTGTACCTGCCTGATCCTGAAGAACTGAAATTGTATCTGCAACCAGAAGAAGAACAGTGAGGAGCAATGAGGAGCAGTACTCCCCAGCAGCGGTGAGGAGTCACAATGAGCAGCACCCCCTCCGCAGCAGCAGCAAGGAGCAGCACCCAGTGGTGGTGAGGCAAGAGAAACCTTAGGCTAAGAGCTACACTGTCTCTACTAACTACACTATTCACCCTTTGTGGGACTAAGCTAGAACTCTGAACCTATTGACTGTGCTGAACTGTTAATAGTGGGTTGAGATGGGCTACTGATTATTAAGGGGTTCTTAAATATGTCATTCTATCTCCCTTTCCCCCTCGTAATAAACCCTGTTATAGTTTGACATTGGTTGTGAGTGGGGAAGTTTGTTCACACTGGAACACCCAGGCAGAAATTATTTCCCCAGGTTTCTGGATGAGGGCTCAAGCTAAGATCACATCTACTCAAAAAACCTTGCTTATATCTTTTATTAGACCAACTGAGTAGCTGGGGAAAAGTTCTTAGCAAGCTTTGGGGCACAATCCCTGCCTATGTCCTTAGATCAACATGGCTACAACCAAAAAACCCAGCAAGCTAAGATAATCAATTTGTGTAAAACCCTTGAGGAGAACTCAGCCCTTGTTGCTGCCATCTGATGCCTGGGAGAAGGGTTACACTTACAATAATCATATTATGCTAGGTGCAAGTACTACACTAAGACCTTTATACTTTAGCATGGAGGCAATTGATTTAGGATTGGAAAGTACACAAGACCAGACTTTGAATGTTTCAACCTAAATTAATTTTCACAATGTAAGCATTGATTTTCTCAGCGTTTTACAATGTTCAGTGTTATATCAGCATAGTCTTTTCCTGTACTGCAAAGAATGCCATGATAATTTAATATATTCAACATCTTTATAATAGGTTGTGTGCCAGTTGTACAGCATCAGGAGTAATTCACCTCTGAGAAGGAAGTTAAAAAAAAATCAGGCATTCCAATATTAAACTGAATACTGTGTCTCATTTGACCAATGTTGTATTACAAATCCATTGGACTTTGCAGCTTGACTAGCTCTTCCTGCAAATTCTTTCCAAACTCTATCAACTGCTTTATATTTCACTTTATCTGCAATAATCCCCTTTAAAAATAACCATGCCAGAAACTGAGTCTGTTTTTATCACTTTTAGCTGCCACTAGTGATGATTCAAGAGAGAAGACAGCCTGATTTTAATAAGTGAAGTTGACCTGGCAGAGCATTGAATGGCAGAAATAAATGGCTAAGGTGAGTAAACATAACCTGGGAGTCAAGGGGAACATTCATGTATGCAAAACCAAAGATTTCCGTTTATAATTATATGATTTTTATTTTACCCCATGCTGACACTTTGAAACTCATGAATTTCAATGTGTTCTCTTTTGAAGGGTATTGCAGTTGAAATGGTATTTAATTTGAAATACATTTGTGTCTGGCAGGGCATAACACTCAAAAGCTGCAGGAGATTCGGATGAATATGAAAACAAAGTTGTTGTTGGATTTTACCATGGTGTCGCTAATGACATGTAAAGAAGTTACTAAATAACTAGGTAATGAAGAGATCATTCACATCTTAAAGTAAATCATTGCTAAACTCTTGCAAAAGTGCACGAGAGATATTAAACCACACAGCCACACCCACCCTTAAAGTAAGGCCTTCGGTAATGTGAAAAAGATAGCACTCTCGGAGGTCAGGTCAGGCTGGAGACTTCACAGATAGACCTTGTACCTAGAGAATGAGTAGCTGAAAGACAAATAGGAAGACAGGCCAAAAGAGCAAATGAAGAAAGGACCACAGAAGAGAGAGGGAAAAATGATGGAAACACAGAAGAGAGGTTACAGATATGTACACCATACTTTCACATACCACATGTCCCAAATAAAGCACGTACCTTGGTTCGGGGGAGGAAGAATGAAGAAATTTGCCAGAGTTATGGTAGAGTTAAGGCTTTGAAGTAGGAAAAGAAAAACCAGGAGCATCTAGCAGGCAGCAGACTTGCCTGAAGAAAGGTTAGCTTGTTTAGTGGAACAGCAAGACCATTAAAAAGACAGACAATCATTAACACCTATGGAGTGAAGAACAATAAGCCATTAAGTCAACTGATTCTCTCAGCTGCCTGCATAGAAATGCCACTGCTGTTGTTGCAGCTGCTGCTGCATGGAATGGGACTCACAGTGGGGGGGGTCTATTCTGGGCAGAAAATCCTGCTCAGGACGTGCTTCTATTCTGGGCAGAAAATCCTGCTCAGGACATGCACCCGTTTTGACGACTGATTTTTGGAGGCAATGTGTGTATGGTGGTATGCAAGTAAATGCGTTATGGCATTAGAACTGAGGAGAGACAAAGAAAGTAGTGAAGAAATATGTTTTGTAGGAGAAATGGGGATAAAGGAACAAACATGCATAGAAATCAAAGGAAAGGATAAAGTAAAGGGAGAGAATGGAAGAAGACCTAGCAAGGGTAATTAAGAGATGTAAAAGGGAAAGAAATGAGCAACACAACACTCAACATTAAGTTTAGCGAATTTCAATATATTCAGCCTATTTATTTTTATTCAGGAGCTATCGGTAGTTAGAAGTTGGAGGAGGAACTGAAAAAGATCACTTACATTTCAAACCTTTGAATATGAATTACTGGTCAGTAAGAAATACAGTTGGACCTCGTTGCATGCGAGTCCACTTGGAGTCTTGGATATATGGAAAACATTTTTGGACTGATCGTGTTTTTGCTCTTTGCTTCACCACATTTTCTCACATTCTACACACACCTTTAAAAAAACAGCTTCCTGAGACTGGAGTGCATATTATATGGGAGGAAATATGATAATAGCAGCTGGTACTGCTTAAGTTTTGGTTGGGTGAACGTGGAAGTAAAGTCTGCATGTAATTCATAGGAAGCAGAGCAATGAGCAGACACAGCTCCCTAGCTGCTGCTACTTAGTTTCTTAGTATGAGAAAATACCTTTTTTATCTTCATTCTACTTTTCAGAATGCTTTGCACTTTCAGGATGTGTTGTACATGAGAAATATGGCATTACTGAATGTGTATATTACAGTAAGGTCTTAAAAACCCAATTACCACTTGGGCCCAATTGAGATAGTCATTACACAGATGTCCCCAGCAATAGCATAATAGGTGGGAAGAGGGGCACTAGCTATGGGTCCCAACTTAGAAGGGGAACTAGAATGGTGGCCCCTTCAGAGTTTTTGCCATGTCAGGAGGAGCCCCACACCTCCTGGACTTCAGAACCAGGTTGGGGGTATGACAGAAACAGTAGGTGTCTTTGAGTCCCCTGGGCAGATAATACTGAACACTCTCCCTTGCCTTCCTCCTCCCTCTGCCTTCCTGCAGTCAGCATCCTCCTCCCTGAGCTACCTCCACCAAGGGAAGTTTTGCCCAATGTACCAAACTTGAAAGTTATGCTTCTGATATTCTGTGCCCTATACAACTTTAGAATAAGTGGCCTGGGGGCTGGTGAATGAAGGTGAATGATGGTACTTTTATTTCTTCAGTTTTATAACTTGGAACAGCAAGAGCCACAGG
>NW_005843205.1:267591-268920 GCF_000455745.1 Alligator sinensis
GCTGAATGTTGGATTAGAAAGATTCAACAGAGTCATCTAATGGACTGAGCTTGACAGAAACAAAGCCTACATGTCTGCCATGAGTAATACATAACCTATGTTCAGAGACAAAATGACATTCTTCTAGTGAATAGGTATAAATTGGCCAGAGTCCATTAGTGAGCTTTGCCTCCCTCATGGGAAATGAGTTACAGGTGCTCTGACACAATAACTCATTTTACTCATTCCCATCCCCTTATTAGTGGATGATGTGCTATATCTCCCATTTATAGCTGATTATTTCTCCATTTGAGTATATTATCTTCTCTTCTACTCAAGAATTATTTATACTGGAAGGACAATAAAGCTGCCATTCCTCCCAACTGGATATATACAATGCTTTGCTATAGAGTGAATAGCAAGAAACTGCAACTTAGACTAGAAGCCTAAGGCTGCTTGCAGGCATTTAAAAAAAATGATGTTTTAAACTTGGCACCATCCCACACCAAGCCCAGTGCATGCCCAAAAGAGGAATCGCATTAGTTGGACCTGGCTCACCCAACATCTGTACGGACTGGTGTGTTATGGAGTAGTCTGTTTTTGATTATTCCAATTTTTCTCTGAGACTAATCTGCATATAAAATAAACTGTTCCAAACAGGAGATTTTAACACACCTTCAACCCTCCTATGAAATATGAGCTTCCATTTTTAACCAGGAAAACTTTTACAATTTTTTCTCCTATGCCTGAGGATGGCTAATTGTGCCCAAAAGCTTGCAATTAAAGAATTTTTTTTTGCAAAAAATCTAGTTGGTCTAATAAAAGATATCACCTCTACTATGAGTTTTGATTCTATAAGAACCCTTTAAATGTTTCAAAGATATGCCACTACAGCTGAAGTATATTTTTGATTCATTTTGTCCAGGATATTTCAGGGTATTGTATAGATGCTAGGCCTGTGTGAAGCAGGTAGTAGTCACTACCTTCGGATTCAGATTCGTCCGATTCAGGGGACAGTGATTCGATTCAGTGATTTGAATTACTGCCCCGATTCAATTCAACTGAATCTGATTTGGAGATTTGGCTGCTGCCAGATCTCTGAATCAGCCAGGCCCATCCCCAACCCATTCTCCCAGCTTGGCAGTGACTTTCCCACCTGCCTCAGCTCCTGGAACTTGGGGGGAAAAAAAGCCCCAATTCAGTGGGTGCTGCCAGGTGGGGGGCAATCCCCGCTGCCCCCCACTGCCTCCTACTGCACGGGGGGCTCTGCATAAGCCTCCCAATCCCCCCATCACTCCTACATTCCCCACCCCCACAGGTGCCCTGCCTAGGCCAGCTCCGGCCCTTTAA
>NW_005843206.1:0-15902 GCF_000455745.1 Alligator sinensis
GCAGAGCTGCTGTTTAGCCAGTCAATCCCCAGGCTATAGAGGTGCATGAGATTCTTTCATCCTAAGTGCAGGACTCTGCACTTGTTGTTGTTGAACCTCATGAGATTTCTTTTGGCCTAATCCTCCAATTTATCTAGGCCACACTGAATCCTAGCCCTATCCTCCCATGTATCTACTACACCCCTCAGCTTGGTGTCATCCACAAATTTGCTGAGAGTGCACTCCATCCCATCTTCCATATTGTTAATGAAGATATTGAATAAAACTGGCCTCAAGACCAACCCTGGGGCACACCACTTGATACTGGCTGCAAACTTGACATTCAGCCATTGATTACTACCCATTGAGCCCAACAATCCAGTCAGCTTTCCATCCACCTTACCCTCCATTTATCCCAACCATACTTCCTTAGGTTGTTTGCAAGAATGCTGTGGGAGACAGTATCAAAAGCCTTGCTAAAGTCAAGATATATTATATCCGTTGCTTTCACAGTATCCACAGAGCCAGTTATTTCATCAAAGAAGGCAGTCAGGTTGGTCAGGCATGACTTGCCCTTGGTGAATCCATGCTGACTGTTCCTAATCACCTCTTATCATTCAAGTGTTTAGAAATGGATTCTATGAGGATTCTAGAAATGGATTCTATGCCCCATTTTTCTGGGGACAGAGGTGAAGCTAACCAGTTCCATGGATCCTCCTTCTTTCCTTTGTTAAAAATGGGCACTATATTTGCCCTTCTCCAATTACCCAGGGCCTCCCTCAATCACCACAAGTTTTCAAAGATAATGGCCAGTGGCTCTGCATTCACATCAGCCAACTCCCTCAGCACCCTTGGATTCATTGCATGTGGCCCCATATACTTGTACATGTCCAGCTTTTCTAAATAGCCCCTAAACTGTTCTTTCTCCACTGTTGGCTGCTCTCCTCCTGCCTAAACTGTGCTGCCTGGTACAGTAGTCTGGGAGCTGACCTTGCCTGTGAAAACTGAGGTAAAAATAGCATTGAGTATTTCCACCTTGTCCTTTCACTAGGTTTCTTCTCCCATTCAGTAAGGGGCCCACACTTTCCCTGATCCTCCTCTTGTTGCTAACATACTTGTAGAAACCCTTGTTACCCTTCATGTCCCTTGCTAGCCGCAACTCAAATTGTGTTTTGGCCTTCCTGAATTCATCCCTGTGTGCCCAAGCAACAGCATTTTATTCCTCCCAATTTGTAACTCCAAGCTTCCACTTCTTATAAGCTTCCTTTTTGTGTTCATGCTCACTGAAGAGTCCTGTGCTAAGCCAAGCTTGTCTTCTGCCATACTTGCTATTTTTCCCACATCTTATACTTTCTAAAATTATTCCCACATCTGCCATTCTCTCATTTGCTCATTTCCTCTGTCTTTTCTTCTCTTACCCAAACTCTGGTTAAGCAAATGCTGCATCATATTGCCATTAAATATCTTAGGGGTCATTATATTCTACAACCCCCAGCCTGACACACTTTGTTCACCTTGTCCTATCCATTGTCCTGCTTATCTCCTCCAACTTCTCTAGGGCCTCTTGGGTGAACCTATCATCCTACCTTGCTGATATATCAATAAAGCTATTGAATTATTTTGTTGCTGGAGCTATCTTTTTCCTGGAAGCTCTGTTAAGAACAGGGACCCCATCAACCTTTGACTCTCCCATTAACTCTCTTGCTTGAGAAAGTGCAGAGGAGAGCCACTTGCATGATCAGAGGTCAGGAAAGCAGACCTTATGATGAGAGGCTGAGAGCCATGGGACTCTTCAGCCTAGAAAAGCTCAGGCTCAGTGGTAATCTGGTGGCCACCTATAAGCTTATCAGGGGTACTCATCAGGATCTGGGGCAATGTCTGTTCACCAGAGCGTCCCAAGGGATGACAAGATCAAATGGTCACAAACTCTGCTGCAACCAATTCAGGCTGGACATAAGGAAGAACTTCTTTTCTGTCCGAGCCCTCAAGGTTTGGAATAGACTGCTGTCAGAGGCAGTTCAAGCACCCACTTTGAATGCCTTCAAGACACATTTGGCTGCTAATCTTGCTGGGATCCTATGATCCCATGGGGCAGGAGGCTGGACTCGATGATCCTCCAGGGTCCCTTCCAACCTGAATGTCTATGAAATCTATGGAACCCTTCTTTCCTTTGTACTGCTTTTACAGGTAAAATGAGACATACAATATTATAACAACATTAACACATTTTAAAAATATATATTATGATGAAGCCCATTGTATGTCACGCCAGTTTAAAACATAGTTGAATCCCAGAGTTAGTGGGAAAACCTGCCAAGAAGCTAGTCAATTCTGAAGTCTGATGGAAATTCATTAAAATATTTCACTTATAAATAAATAATTGGCAAATACTAGCAAAAAAATGTAACTTCTGCAGCAAACTGTTTAAAATATGTTATAAAATGTAACCAATGCATTTCTTGGTTGTCCATTCAAATCTCATCCTGATTAATCAAGCTGTGATGGCAGAAACTGATTTTTTTTTTTTTAATTTTAAGCTCATTTCCATGAAAGAGAGAGGAATATACACTGGTGTGACATCTGAGCACTCATATTTTTGCCTCATGTTCTAAAACATTGTATTAAGTAGTAGATTATTGCAGAACTCAGGATCAGAGCCTGCCATCAGGTACAACCCTGAACACTGAGTTGCCATAATCTATACTGACTCATCTGTAGCTTCAGGAAGTATTAATAACCAGACATTCCTCTTAAGAACAGTTATGCTCCTGAATCTTCATTGCCATTTGGTGGGGGCACTTGGACCCTGCTTGCACTGGTCTAGGCCAGCAGATAGGGCTTCCCAGACTGCTGAAGACTTCTGAGCAGAAATGATTGGCTGAGCCATCCATGGCTGGCTGTTGGGTATGAGCCACCATGCCCCCAACCCCCTGCTGTGTCACTGGACCCTCCCCTCTGCCCAGCCCTAGGCTTCAAGAAGAGACCCAGCGTGAGTGCAGCTACTCACTCTTGTGACCTGCATGTACCTCCATGTTCTGGTCTGCCCACACCCTGCCATGATGTCCCATGACCTGCATCTAAGCAGGGAGATCCATGAGTTGTGGCAGGTTCCTCTGATCATCCTGTGTGACTCTTTACAGGCTGTGGGACAACATGTGTTCCCACCTGGACCCGATGAAGTAGTGCCTCACCATGGCATGCAGACTCATGCCCATAAGCTACCAGCCCTACAGATGTCCATCCACTGCATCCTGTTCCTACCAAGTTTCCTGAACTGAGCCACTGACTTTCACGTGCCCCACAAAGATGAAGCCATCCAGGATGCCATGGAGGCCAGGGTGCTCTGGCACCACTTCCACACCATCAAGCACCACTTCTGTGCCCTGATCATCAGTGCCTACTGGTAGGAGTGGATTATCCTGGGCACCTATGACAACAAACATCAGCTCCAGACCTTTTGCATGCACTGGGCTACCTTCATGGATGTAATCACCCAGCTCACATTGCACACCAGGATAGTGGTGTGTGGCCACACCTCACTCCAGAAAAGCTGGTGGCCATTGCCATCATGAAGCTTGCCACCCCCTGCCACTGCCACTATCCAGGGGACCCCCCATTCCTGTCATCCCAGGGAAGAGTCCTTGGACTGGGGCTTGCCATACCATGGGTGGATAGGTAGCAGCCTGCCCCACCACTCCTGAACAGAAGGGCTATGGGCTGTAGGTGGGAGACGTTGCTGATGCCAGTCAGGGGTGTCATAGGTGGATGCAAAGCAGCCCATGGCCCTGGATATAATGCTATGACTCTTTCAGCTCTGCATTAGCATGGGTTGTCTCCTCCAAACAGTGTATGGTCATCTGCCACCATTCATGCATATCAGCAGCCCATTCCTGCACCTTGACAGCCTGTTCTTCTGCCTTAACAATCTGGGTGTAAGCATTCCTCAGTCTATTCATTTCCCACCTCCACATCTTGAGTTGTGCCTCATACCAGTTTCCCAGCTCCTGGCACCAGGAGTCCACAGTGTGGCCACACCTGAGCTCTAGAGGCAAGACCTAGCTTGTAACAACTTCTTATTTCACTGGCATCTGCTATGTATATCTCTCATTCATTCTGCAGATGTTAGGCCTTGATCCACCATTCTGTCTTGTTCAAGCTGGTTTTCTGCACATAGATGCAGACTCTGGAGACAGGGGAGACATAGAGTCTTTGTGTGAAGATGCAACTTTTAGTGATAAAAATGAAGTATAAAGATAATTGTTTTGAATCCTCTCATCACACACCTGGGCACTCATGCAGGCACACCGAGGGAGCTATAGTGAGCCCCCTGTCTGGACCCTTCCCCTGCCCAGGACTGGGAGCTGCTTGACTACTCTCTACCCACCACAGCAAACACCATGGGTCCTGGCTGTGCTGTGGGTGGGAAGCACTTGCAGCATGGCAGACAAGGATTGCTGGGAGGGTAGGACCCGGGTCTCTCTGTAGGCACTGCAGTGGGAAATTGCTGTGGTCCCACAGAGGGTCTGAGGATCCTGCTTACTGTGGGGATTTGGACCGTGAGAAGAGCAGTCAGGGAATGACCACAGGGAATGCTGATGGGCTCTTACAATGCCCCCTTTTCCATCCTACCCTTACAGGAGCGAAGTTTCAGCACTGGCTCCTTGCAGGAGTAGCATATAGTTTGTGACATGGCTGTTCCCATGTTCGGGCTCCTGGGGCTCCCTGTGTTAGGCATGCAGGTGCCAGGGCTGGGATGTCATGGGGAGTTGCCCATGTGCAGGGCCCTGAGGCATGCTGGGAGGGTGTGCACGAGCCATGGGTGGGCTACCATAGGGCTATGCCCACATGCTAGGGGCTCTCCCAACATCTGCATCAGGTTTGTGGGGTCCTTCATGACAGGGTGGGTTGGGGGGCACAGGGACATGGATGCCCTGGTGTTGGGGCTGGTGCAAGTACAAAGACCCCCACCTCCTCCTCCCCTGGCCTGGCTGCAGCTCAAAACTGGCCAGAAAGAAAATGAGGGGCTGGAGACAGAGGCTTCACTAACTTGGGTCACTGACAGGCCAGGATTAGGGCTGTCCCAGTGCTTTGGCAGAGCAGATGAGCTCAGGCCAAAGCTAGAAAGGTGAGCAGGGTGCCACAAAGCCACATGGTATGCCTGTGGAATGCAACCAAACTTGAGTTGTGATGGGATCTGGTACAACCATTTGATAGAACACCCAAAAGTGCTTTAGTCTTATATCACATCCATCCAGGCCTATCTTAGACTGGGATTCACCATTTTTAAGGCACTTTATGTGGGATGAACTTCTGTTCAGTTACAGATGTAGAGCACTTTCTAAGCACTTATTGCACAATAAGTGTAATGTCTGTCCCTAGCCTGAGTTTCCAGGTTTGTTGTTGCATTCCTGTCTCAATCATCTATTAAGGGCCAAAAACCTTAGCTGAGCCTGGAAAGATAAATATTTTGCAGCAGAAGACAAACTTTGCAGTTGGCATTGCAATATGGCACAGCTCCATATGGGAAACCTTTTTCTGTCTAAAAAAAAAGGTAAACTATGTTACTGTACAAGAAATAAAACTAAAAATTCACTTTAGGTACCTTTTAACCATATTTCAAACATCAGTCTGGATATCTAATTAGTCTGCCACAATAATTTCTGAAACTCAGTGGTACAGACTAAAAAAAAATGAAATGAAGACATTTATTAACAGATCTTTAGTCTATAAGATGTCTGCTGACTAAGAGTGTAGTTCTAAAGGACCCTACTTGGAGATTCTTTTTTGCAGATTTTCTAATTAAAGTCTAACCACTTGCAAAAAGTGTCTTAGCTTTGTCTCTTTCTGAAAAAAATGGCATCTTGAGATTTACTCACAAGCAGTATTCTAAACTTGGCCATATTTTGAGTTAATTTTATGTGAATCATGCTTATATGTACTATTTTTGTCTCTATCATCTGGCTGAAACATACATAGTTTAGGGATTTTGAAGACAGATGTTTCCTAGAAGAGACTAACAAGTCTAATACTTCAAGTTAATCAGTTAAAGTAAGAGGACAAATCCAATTTAAGTAGTATTAGAGAGGGATGAGGAGATATACTAGAGAGCCATTATCAGAAAGATTACTATCAGGACCTTGTTACACAGTAATTTTAGGCAGTTTCTGAAGCTTTTAATCCCTGGATTGGATGCAGGTTAACACCTTTTAAGTGGCTTAAAATGCTCGTTATTTGGCTTAAAGTTATGCCACTCCAGGGCAAGATTATTTCTAATCTGCCTAATGTTGCTTCTGTTTCATTAAGGTGTGGCAACTTCAGACATCTATTCTGCCCAAGCTAAAGTCTTTCAGTATCCCAGAATGCAGTGGCTTAACCTAAGCCTAGGCAAGTGGGGAGGCTGGGGTACAGTAGGCTGGGCATAGCACTTCTGCCTTGCTTCTCCTGCTGGGCAAAGCCAGTACAGCAGCCCTGGAGTCTGTTCACTCTGCATGGGCCCAGAGATCTGGGAACATGCCAGGGGTGGGGTACAGGGATGGGACTTCCTACTCATGCTGTGCTTGGTATGAGGCTGTAAGCAGTGCAAACTCCCTGACTGCTCTATGCAGCCCAAGCCCAGACAGGCAATGCTGATCCCTGCGCTCCATGCCCAGAACCACCCAGCTCCTTTGAGGAGTTCAGGGGCTTCAGGTGTCTGCCAACCATCATTGCCAGGTTAGCAAGTTGGGGGAGCTGGTGACTGGTTCCTTCACAGCTCAGCGTAGTACAAGGTCAGCAGAATCTGGCCTTGGGCTGCCATGCTTCAAACACCAAGCTCCATTCTACTCTAGCCACCCAGCCCCACAAAGGTTTGCCCCACAAGGGTGTGTGTTGGAAGCCTGATCCTTTTTTTTTCTCTGAAGCTGACCTGCATCCATGCTGCTGCTGGCTGGGCTGCCAGCTAGCAGAGCATCACCTGAGCTCTGAGATGCCTGATCCTTTTCAGCACTCAGGAGGTACCCAGACAGCTGGCAGCCTAGATGTGGATGTCAATGGGGGGTGGGCTCCAGAGAAAAAAAGATCAGGCTCCTTGGAACTCAAGCAGCAAGCCAGTCCTGCCCCTGTTCACAAAGTCTTAAGGGGCAAGTCACAGATGCGCAGATGAAGGGCAATCAGAGATTTTTTTTTGCCTTAAGGTGTGACTGCTCCACTAAGCTAAGCAACACTAAGCTGATTAACATTTGTTTGGCTTACAGTATAAGGTGTAACAAGGCCCTCAGTCTTCCCTGAAGATTGATCCCTTTCAGATATAAGATAAACTTTTTTGAAAACTTGTCCATTTGCTCATGGGTGTGTGTCTTGGATCAAGACTATAAACAGAAATGCTATTATTCAAGCATTTGCTGTTCAAAATGTTGATCTTCAAGCATTTTTAGCTAGAAAAATATTTTTTTAAAAATCAAGTGAGGTCTGCTCTTTTGAATTTTCTACCCATATTTTTAGGCCAAGATAAGCTATTCATAACCCATAACAGAATGAGACATTCCAATTCATGTAGCCTTGGGTGAATTTCCTCATGATGTGTATTACAGTTTTTGACCTGTTCCTTCTAATTCCCTAAGAGATTTGGCAATAATCTTTGACTACAGGGAAAGTAGGATATCAATAAGTTAGTTAAGTTACAACACTGTACAGTGAATGACAGAAGACAGAGTGAAGACATTCCAAAAAGCCAAGCACTCAATTCTTTAAATCAGGAAGGTCAAAAATATGGCCCACTACTTTGATATGGCCCACAGATCCATTCACTTAGCGCATGGGGCTCCCAGATACACCAGGAATTTGTGGATAGGGTGAAGAAGGGTGAGGCCTGTTGCTGAATTCCCAGTTATAGACTCTAGTTGGTGATGTGTGTTATTTGTGTTAACTTCTATGCCATCACCATCATCTCCTCACAACCTGGATCTGGCCTGTGGTCCCGTCTAAGTTTGACACCCCTGCTTTAAATTATTCATCTTGAATAGGGCCACATAGAAATCAATAAGGCTTCATGTTGGCTATGTGATCCCCTGAAACAAAACTAGAGTGGAGTATGTAAGCTTGACAGAAAAATCCTAAATACCAGATTCTCTATGTTTTTCTTACTGGTTCATTACCTTATTTTTTTTAAATGAATACTGGTCTTCTACTAGAGATAATGGTTGATGTACAAATATAATCCCAATCTCATACCACAGTTTTCATGCTTGCTCCTGCCACAAGAAATGAGCACCATTATTTTATGGTCACAGCAAGGATCTAATCTATGTTACAAGCAGAATTAAGGGATCTAACAGGAAAAAACACATTATTTTACTTCTGGATGCTCTATAGTTCTGAAACAAAGTTTGAAAGAAAGTGATCTTGGCCATCCAGATACTAAAATTCTGGTTGGTATAAACAATTTATGAAATAAAATAGAATTTTATTTCCCTTCCATAGCCAAGATTTAGGAAGGTAATGCTCCTTATTTAGCCACCAAAAAAAAAAATAGTTGCTTTTTTTTCTCTTTAACATTCAAATATTTCTGCATAAAAAGCCGTAAGTCACACACAGACTTCTGTAACTTCTTTAAGAATTGGTTACCCACTAATGGTTACCCACTAAAATGGGCAATAATAGCACCAAAAATGTTGGACTATTTCAGGATTTTAATGGTGAAAATGAGCAAAATGTATACAGTTATTACTCAACTACTGCTCACATACTACTGTTCTTGTTAGATCAATATTGGGGGTTTTTTGGTGACTATGTTCAAGGTTGTGGGGGGGGGAGGCGAGAAGGAGAGGAGGGGAAGCTCAATGTCAAGTGTCCAAACAACACTTTTTACATTTTCAAAACCTCTTGCAAAATTAATCTCCCAACATCTTACTCACCACTGGGTTTACAAACACCTAAACTCACCACTGGGCTGTAATTGAACCAGTCGAGTCTTCAAAAGTTTCTAGCTGAGGTATGAACAGTTGCAAACAATTAGCATAGTTTGGTGCAACTTTTTTGTCTTTGACAAAAATTAATGCAATCATTTCCAAGGTCAAACTTTTTTTAAGAGATCTAGTTAAAGATAAATTAAATTAAATAAGCATTCATCAATACTTTTACAGCTTCAGAAGGATTGATATTTCAACACTGAAGAAAAATAAGAAAATAAGACAGAATTTTTTTTCCACTAGGTTAAATAAACTTTGGTTAACACATTCAGGAACCTTTGGATATTATTTTGGTCACAGGATGGTTCTCATATTGTTCCAAGACTGACTGGCATGGAGTGAGACGAATATAAGCATATAGCAAAGCCCCTAAATCTTAAATAAGATTTGTTTTCTAAATCACAGTGTGCGGGCTGGGAGTGACCCGAGCCCTTTTCCGTGCTGCATGCGGGCTGTGGCCAGCAGCCCAGGCACGCTGGATCAGAGAGGGAGGGCGACGAGCTGGAATTCGGCATAAACGCTTAGCGGTAGTTTTAAAGATTGTTTACTTACACCGAGATGGCAGTGGTGTAGGCTGGAGAACTTGCTTGAGTTGTGGTTACAGACAGACAACACGGACGGTCATGTGGAGTTTGCTAGGCTCCACGGAACAGAGCTCCGGATGCTCTGGGTGAACGCGCCACCAAAATCAGAATCATAGATACGTCTTATAAAATTTGCGCTCGAAGACGGGAAGAGGTGGCGATGGATCAGGTCACCAAGCTCCTCTGAATCTCACACAGGGTCTCTATTACCCTGCCGTGTATCCAGAGTCCCCACGAGATGGATGTGGAGTCCTCTTCGGCTTGGGCAGAAACTGCTCAAGCCTCTTATACAGCTAACAGGCCAATCGTTAGCCGCCACGTGAGAATAATTTAGAACTAGCCAATAGCGGGGAACGAATTTGCATACCGGTGGCGGGAACTCTTTTGCACCGTGCATTCCTCTTGCAACTTGAGCAATGCACTCTGCAAAAGAAGCTGCAGAAAGGCGGGAAACTCGTCCCTGCACCGGGGTTTTCCTCTGCAACAGGAAACTCTCCCGTGCAATGAAGCTGCAACTTGTCGGGGATAATTCTGGTGCCGAAGCACACACAAAATCATGCCTTTGGGTCATGACATGTAGCTTTACTTTACTTTTTTCATATGCTTACATTTCTGTGTGCTTCTTTAGAAATTTCACATATTGACTGAAAAAATATTGGTGAGTATATCTTCCCACGTGCTGTGTATTTTCAACACTGAAATTGGCCATAATCTAGGTAACTAAGAAAGCTGGGGTCAAGAGTCTCATCCAAGGTTAAACATGAGGGAGTGAAGTCCTGGGGCACTACTGAGTTCTCTAGCTTCCAAGATCATTTTACAAAATAGCAGAGAATCCTTAAATCTACTCTTAATCCCTTCTCATATACTGCTCCATTAAATTCAAAGGAATTGTGCATGTGGCTTCCTTTGCAAGACTGAAACTGACATCCTGGACCAGCCTCATTAGGTTCTGGTCCTTCAGGCAAATTTGCAGTATTGGGGCATTAGTGAAAAGATATATAGAAAAGGAATAAGACTTCATTTCTGGTTATAGTGGGATAAATATCCCAAATGCCCTGTTAAGTTTAGCTCCTGTTACAAAGAAACACCAGTAAGGGTCTCTTTGACTTAGCTTTCAGTAAGCTTGGCAAACTATTTGCAGTAGTGTATTAAACTAATTTAGCCCTTTCTTCTGTAGCAGAAATATCCACAAAGAAGGCTTTGACTTTTATGAATGTGTTATTCAAAAGTTATTCACTGAAGAGTGCCTGCAGATTTCAGTCCTTAAATTCCATCTATTCACTATGACTATTGCTTTGCATAATTACTACTGGTACTTCACCATTTTTGTTGTGTGATTAGTTGCGTAAATCACATGGTACTATGTCTGTTCTCTGGCTTCAAGGTTATCACAAGTACAGCAAAAACACTATGTGAATATATATTTGCACCACTGTTTTTTCCTGTGAAAATTGTTTTGCCTTGAAAATGTCATTCAGCTAAATGTTTGAAGAAACTGAATGCATAGGCTTCAGCAAATATTCACTTAAGTATGTAGATTTTATTAAATATTTAAATACCTCTTTGCATTATTCAATCAACTCTGATTTTGAGTTGTTGTCAAGAATATCAGTAGCATCTCTGGATTATTGATTAAGTACTTAAAATATGAAAGTTAATAAATGTAGAGCAGTAATTTTCAACCTGTGGTCCACAGACCCATGGGGTCTGCAGACTATGTCTAAGAGCTCCATGAAAGATGATTATAATCAATCAAAATCATGTGAATACCCAGACTTAAAATTCAAAGGGGTCCAAAGCCCATTCAAAATTTTCAAAAGGATCTGCACCTCCATTCAAAAATGTTTATGGGTTCACAAATTAAAAGAGTTTGAAAACCACTGATGCAGAGGAATATCATTATAAATTGCTATAGATGCGTCAAGACAGGAATATTGGCTTGTATAAATAAATGGGTACTTTTCAGTGCTTTTGTTGATATGGGAAATGAAAGAATGAAAAAGAAGGTTGTTATTGTTTTCAGAAGCAATGGCTTAGAAAACTTGTAACACTTACCAATTCTCTGGTAAAACCGGCAGTAAGTGTACATCACTCCTTTCACTCACTATCTGACTAATACAAGGGTGAGAAAATCATTAGGCCCTCATATATGTCTATGAACCAAATGGAACTTTTACAAGAACATATTCATTATACAGTGGGTTAGCCTACACATGTGCTTTAATGTGCATTTGCCTATTTTAATGTTCATTAAAGCATCACTACAAAACAGCACATTTATAGATGTGCTCTGTGAGGTGGGGGGGGAATGAGCACTTTAATTAACAAAGCTCTGAGAATCACTCTAATTAAAGCACCTGGAGCATCACATGTATCAGCATTGAACGAGCTTTAGTTTAAAGTGCTCTGCCACCATTTTTAAGTGGGAGGAAGCTGATACATGTGATGCTGGAGTCTGCAGGAGTGCGGTAATTACCATGCTCCAGCAGACTTGATTAATTGAGTCTGCTCTGACACGATGTAATTACATTGCATCAGAGCAGTCTCCCTGCATGTGTATGGGAGCCCTGTGCTATTTAGTTAATGCACATTAAAATAGGCTAATGTGCATTAAATCATCACTTAGAGTGCCTATACATAAGTGTGGAGGCTGTTCCGATGCGCTGGAACTCCAGCACATTGGAGCACTTGATAAATTGAGTCTTCTGGAGTATGGTAGTTACTGCACTCCAGCAGTCTCCTGTATCTTGTGCATCAGCATCCCTAAGCTTAAAAATAGCAGTGGCAGCATTTGAACTAAAGCTCATTGGACGACCTTTAGTTCAGGCACCCCAGATGCCATTTGTAAGCACAGGGATGCTACTACATGAGACATGGCAGGACTTTAAAGTGCTGCCTCCACCCAACCCCTGGAGCACATGTAAAAGTGCCCTTAAAAACCATGCTCTTTAGTTAAAGTGTATTAAGACAGGCTAATGCACATTTTCCTAGTACCTCACCATGGAGGTACAAGATTTAATGTGCATTAACTAAAGAATGTTAATGCATGTCTAGATGCACCCAACATCAATCTTTACAGTCTATGGACATATTTCCATAATTTGAATACCTGGACTAAGCTATTCAGAATGTAAATTAAATATTTTTAAAAATCCTGATTAAAAAAAAATGAAATGGGATGAAATGATTAATGTCATGAAACAAAGTGCCACACATTTGTCACTATATGCCAGTTTAATTTACAGGATAAAGATCATGATAAAACATAACCTCAAATAAACATATTTAGAGGTGAACTGAAGAAGGACAATTTTGTTTGTGGATTTACTGTACTGTGACAAAGCAATGTTGCTTGGCAGGATAAGGGCCTTGTACTAGAAATACTTCACAGCATGTACAGCTTTTTTGTGAGTATATAGCATCTAGGATAAAGGGACAGATTTTGATTAGTACCATTGGGCACATCTACACATGCATTTGATCTGGGATCAGTTTACCCACAAGTAAACTACTCAAGAGTAAACACTTCTGGGCAGGCATCTACATATGGAGGGAAGTGGTGTTATGCAAATGGCATAAATGCCAGCTTTATATTAGGGACATAACATGGAGATACATTTTTCCCTATTGCCTTAATCTTATGTATTTTCTTGAGTTTTGCATTGCATTAAGAAACTCTATTTTTTATTGCTCTGTAGCTTGACATAAGTACTCAATCTTTGTATGCTATATGTGTGAGAGAATGGGTGAGAGTGGAAAAGAAAAACATCAGCTGGTGACTGGCTGAAGAATGCAAACAGATAAAAAACCGGAACAAGAAGAATCCACCCCAGAACACTGAGAGAACAAAATCAATTGACCTTCAAGGAAGAACACAGTGATAATACAGCAAAAGCCCAGAGAACTGGGTGAATTGACAAGGTTATAAAAGATGGGGCAAGATATATCGATTTTGGGTATTGTTATGCATGTCATCCTGGAGCATCAGTTCACATGTTGAGATGGACCTACAGGAGCCTGACTCCTACTTGGATCAACTTGGCTTTCCACTAAGTTGATCCAAGCACTGGTAAGACTGGTAATGCATACCAGCGCAGAACAAAAATTGGGATATAAATGTGGGGGGTGTGTGTGTGTGTGTGTGTGTGTGTGTGTGTGTGTGTGTGTGTGTATTAAGCACTTAATCAATAAATGCGACACTCTGCCTTATCCCCCTCATAAGGCCTTGCTTGTGATTTGAGCAATTGGCAATTTGTGTAACAGTGGGAACAGATTTGCTGCTAATGGCAGCACACTGCTCCCACTTCCTGGGACCTGCAATGGGTCCCTGTCACCACCAGGGGAGCTCTAATTCAGGGCTGGTAGGGATCAGGGAGGAATCCATGTGCTAGTCCAGGGCTAGCAGGGAGCACCAGGCCAGGAGACAGCTGAACTCCTGGCTGGGGCTGGAACATTACACCACACACTTGGGGGCTGTCTGCTGCCAGGGTAGAGACAATGTCCACCTACCCTTGCAGCAGGGATCTCCTGGCCCTAGCTCCCAGATCAGGAGCAGGGGACTTGGAAAGAGCCACAGGGGAGGGGCAGGTCCCAGCCCCCTGCTGTGATCTGCTGGTGGGGCAGCTACCAGCTGCGAGCTGCCCCACCAGTAGGTCATGGCAGGGGGCTGGGACCTGCCCCACCCCTGCAGTTGTTTCCAAGCCCCGTGCCTTGATCACCCAAAGAGGACATTGGGCTGGGATCTGTCCTTGACCAGGATAGTTCCCAGTCCCCACCCCACATGTGGGGTGGAGTCTGTGGATCCTGTTCCCAATTCATCTCCATGAGCACAGAGCTGGGAGGGGAACAGGATGGGGAGGTGAGCCAGGAGATTAGGATCTCCTAGCATGGGCCCCATGGTCATGAAGCTGGCACCGGGAGATAAGGGACTGCCAGTGCCAGCCCCAGAGTCATGGATATTGCCCTGGGGTGTCAGGCCAACTCTCAGGATCTCAATATTGCACTGTTAGACAGGAGGATGCGACACAACTGCACATATACAAAACACACACAAACATACACAAATTAGGTTCATACACACACACACTACCAGCTCAGGCACATACACATCCAAACCAGCCTAGGCACATGCATACTTATCACCAATTCAAGCACATACACTATACACCCAAAAAGTTAGACACAGATCAATAATTTGTATATCATGCACACAATGCCATGTATATATATATACATACACACACACACACACAGACATATGGTATACATATATATATATATATACACACACACACACACACACACACACATATACACATATATAGACATACATATATATCTATCTGTCTATATATCTATCTGTCTATATATATATATACACACACACACACACACACACACACTAGCACCTCAGATACACACGTTCCAAATAACTAGTTTAGGTTTATGCACACCTATCACCAGTTTAAGCCCATACACGCTACATATACCAAATTTAGACAGAATTAGATACCAGTTACCAACACCTGCACATTCAATACACATACGTGAATTACTAATTTATATACCACACACATACTCACAATGATATCTATGTATATATATGTGTATTCACTAATTTGCACACATACCACCCACCTACACATACACACAGGTGAGTTCCTAAGTTGGGTGTTGTGTTGTGTATGTATGTATATGCTTGGTGTACTTGGAATACCTGGGGAAAGGTTAAGGTAAGAAAGCAGAAGTGTAAGGAGTTAAAGTTACTAGAAATGGAAGTCACCTGGACCAGGATTAGAACCGGTAAACTAGAGGGGCCTGGGCAGAAGAACTGAGGCTTGTGGGTAACTTTAGGTTAATTGATCATAACTGATTAAAAGACAATGCTCGAAGCCTGCAGAAAAGGGAAGCATGCCGGCACAGAGGCTGGGTCTGGAGCCAGAGCTACAGGGAAGCTGAAAAGGTAGATGGGGAGAGGGAAAAATGGGACTAAGGGAAAGTGTGGGTGTTAAAGAGGGGCTCTGGGTGTGGGGAGCCAAAGGATGGCTCTGGGGCAGCTAGAGAAGTTGCAGGGAGTGGCAGTAGGTGCTGGAAGCTGGAGCAAGTCTCCAGCTGCTGGAGCGAACTGCAAGACAGCGAAGTGGAGCTGGGAAGCTGCGGGGGGTGGGGAGGATTACAGAAGGTGCAGGGGAAGCCTGAAAACAGAGAGATGGACAGCAGAAAATCACAGGAAAAGCAGCAGGCAGCAGGGACAGCAGGAAAGCAAGGAGAGGCTGAGAGGTGGCAGAAAAGGGGAGATGGAATTGGGAAGAGATCGGGAAACTAGCAGAGAGGGTGAGGACTGGAGCTGACAGAGAGAGAGAGAGAATGAGGCTGGAATTTAAGATAGGGAAGG
>NW_005843206.1:15985-18491 GCF_000455745.1 Alligator sinensis
GGAGGTGTGCAGGTAATATCTACCTATCCAGGCTGGAAGGGGTCCTTGCCCAGTAACTGTTGTTCAGAGTGGGGTTACTGGCAGGGCCTCTGGGTGGATAGGTGGAGTGGCATGGTGCTGGTCCAGATGGAAATGGCATTCCCACTGGGTCTGTCTTCAGTGTCCCTTTTTATAGGGGCAGACCTTGTGTGATCCTAGTGACAAAAGGCATGCCCAGGCAAGGGTCAGCCCCTGGCATACTGAGCATGTCTGCTCCATGCAGGGATGTGCAGTTTGGGGTGTCTGTAATGGTGAGAGTTGCTGGTTTTGCAGGGTCCTTTGTCTTTCAAATGCTGGTCTTGTCTCTGTTCCTGGGTGAGGTCCATGGTTCCTGGATGAATCAATGCGAGATGATGGCCCAGTCATTACAGGCCATTCAGTAGAGGCCTGCTACCATTGTGTTTCAATTGTTCCCAATCACACTTATTCATCAGGGAACCAATTTACATGAGAGGGGTACGTGACTCATACAATTGCAACATGGGATACCCAGGCAGAGGACAGAAGATGGGGACTTGACATATAAAATGGAAACTTGACATGACTTTGGTTCACTTACAAACACAGGCCTAAACCATACAATATCCATATGAAACAATAAAAATCAATATGAAAATGATAATAATACAACATACAACAGTAAAAATCAATACAAAACTAATAATAATACAATATAAAATGGTGGATATCCAAAACCAAAAACTTGCTACTAAAATAAAAATGTTTAAAGCTTATCCTAAGTCTGAGCTCACTTACACTTATCTATAGGGAATAGAGAGGGAGAGAAAAAGTCAGAAATGGTTGGGGAATGGGATGGAATGCATTTTAAAAATAAATATTACAAAAAGAAAAACTGGGGGTTTTGCTACATGGAGATGTCACAGGGAAATAAGGATCTCTCAGCACCACACACCACAATGGTGAATACTTATCTCCCAGCCCCAACTTCCTGATCACAATCTCAGAGCAGGAGCTCCCTGCTGCCAGAGCAGGGGGACACAATTCCCAGCTGGGCTCTGGTGGTGGAGCCTGCCCTGGCAGTAATCAGGTGCCAGGGACAGGGAGCAATTTCCCACCCCTGGTGGACAGATAACCGGGAGCAGATTTGCTCTGGGCCAGGCATCAACATGAACTCTACTGTGCTGTTACTAATCTTGAGTGAATTTGCTTCATGTATTTTCAGATAGCAAATTTATTCATGATTAGTGAGATTTCCTGCATAGTAAACATGTGCACATGTAGACGCACATGTAAACTACACTACGGAGCAGTTAATTGTCTCATGTAGATGCACCAATTGGGCACGTCCACACATGCAAGCACGTGAACTTGCAGCAGCTCAAATAGAAGCAGTGCAAATTTGAGCCAGGGCGTTTTGCTTCAGCGCATGTGCTCATACATGCACTTTGTTCTGGAGCAAATTGTGCCACTTGGGGCACAATAACCCTGCCTGGCTCATCCCAGAGCTTCAGCCAGGGGGAGCTAGAGCCCGGGGCCAGCACCTGTGCTATCCCCAGCAGTATAAAAAGCCGCCCTGACAAGTAGCTCAGGGCTACTAGCTCTCAGGAGCTTCTGGGGCCCAGCCAACTGGTAGCTGGGGACGCTGCCCCTTGTGCCAGCAGGACTGCTGAAGCAGCCCTGAGAGTTCCCTGCACCCTTTAACCACTGCAGCAGTCTGGCAGTGGGGGCTCCCTGGCTGTGATTTGCTGTGCACCTGCCAGATTTGGATGCAGACTGCACAGCCAGTAGAGGCATCTTTCCCTCTGGGCCAGCTGCCAGTGGACTGCAGTTGCAGGGTTGGCCTTTGTGTAGCACTACTGCCATGTGTGCCCCTGCCTGGCCATCTGGGCAGCTATCACCTGGAAGATGTTCTGGGTGTGGTGGCCTGCTTTGACCTGTCAAAGCATGTCCTCCTGGCCCCACTTGTCCAGGAGGTCAGCCACAGCCAGATAGGTCCAAGGTGCCAGCTCTGAGTAAGCAGGGTCCTACCACTGGTCTCCCTAGCAGGAATTCTGGTGTTCCCTATTGAAAAACTGAAAAATCCCTGAAAAAAAATTCCCAAAGTCGCTGTAAAATACCCCCAAATCCATGTTCCTTCACAAGTAAAACAAAAGACCACTATAAAGACAGAGAGCAAGAAAGAGACAGTGATCAGTTGGACAATGTTTTATTGATATATCTTACAGTGTTAAAGTAAATCTCTTATAATAATAAAGTGAACTCTAAATACATGTTTTATGAATTTATGAATACATGTATTCCTGCACTCCCACAGGGCTATGGCCCCCACAAAAGGGGTTCGCCCCCCCCAACAGGTGGTTCAACCCCCACACAAGGGGTAGGCCCCCCACAGGGGGTTTGGAACTCCAACACGGGGTTCAACCCCCACACAAGGGGTATAGGCCTCCAACAGGGGCCAAATGGCCCCCACAGGGGCTACCACCCCCCTTGCAAGGCCCCCCATGCC
>NW_005843206.1:18546-18834 GCF_000455745.1 Alligator sinensis
CGAAAAAACCCAGAAAAAAATTTAAAAAAAAGCCTCTGCTTACCTTAGAAGCAGGGGTGGGCAGCACTCCAGGGCCTCCTGGCAGAGCCCCCTGAGCAGCACAGGACAGCAGAGGGGAAGGAGAGCTCAGGCTGGGGCTGCTGGGACTGTCACCCTGGCCCACACTGTGCGGGCAGGGACCCAGTCAGCCACATGGCAGCTCCAACGGCTGGTAAGTGCTGGGGGGGGTTGTTTGTTTGTTTTAAGTATGGGGCAGGGGGGCAGGGATTGGGGGGATGGCAGGAGGAT
>NW_005843206.1:18983-91239 GCF_000455745.1 Alligator sinensis
GGGCCGCCCAGGGAAGAGGTTGGGAGCCTCAGGGGGGAATCGGGGGGCCTGGCAGAGGGAGGGGCCAGCCCCAGCAGAGGTCAGGGCCTGGGGGGGCTGGTGGGGGTCGAGGGGCTGGGGAAGTGGGCGGGGCTCTTGGGGGTCCCCCCCATGGTCCCCTCCCCTCCTCCTCCAGTCCTCCTGACCCCTTATTCACCAGCACCAGGGTGAGGGCCAACCACAGAGCATCTCCATGGAGGACCCAGCCTCCGGTTGCCTCAGGGCATGGTCAGGGACTGTGCCCTGTGCCACTTTTTTAAATGTAGATTTTTTTTTAGTCCCCTGGATATCCAGGGATCTGAATTTCTCCCCGTGGGGAACATTTTTTTGTTCCCGCAGGTGCCTGTTGTTCCGCATCAAAGGGGTTTGAGGTGGGGCAAAAGGCACATGCACGCTCATGTGGATGTGCCCATTGAATACAGCTGCAGTAATAAGTGTGTGGCTAGGAAATGAAGAAACAATTTCTGATTCCTGTATTGGAATGTAAATTTAGATTTCTCTCAACACACACAAAAAATTGTTCATACAAATATTGCAGTGCCTTGATTCAGCTTAATCATCCTGACCTATTTATAACGTAAGAAACAAAATGAAAAAAAATAAATCTGCAACATGTTTGTTGTTAATATATATCTAGTGATTCAGTGAAAAAATGGCAATTCAGTGAAACTGAAATATTTTATATGTGTGTATGTGTGTATATATGCTAAATATTTCAGTTTTACTGAATCATAATTTTTCAGTAGAAAAACAATAAGCTGGAAATATATTTTATTCTTCTGCTGAAGAAAATATAATAATTCTGGATTGTATTACTAAATGTTATAAAATAATTGTATTAAAATATTAAAAGTATTGTGTCATATTTATTGGTCTTTTGTGATCAGTTATATATTTGATATTTAAAATGTGTTTATTTATGACCATCAAGAAAAAAGAGTAAATACTTTGTGTGAAAATATATTTAATATTTAGTTACAGATCTGATTTAATTATAGATTACAACATGTTACTTGACCTTTTGCTTGCTTAACGACTCCATATTTCTGTTACATTCTTATCAACTCATTCAACATTTTCCTAAATAAATAAATAAAATTGAAAACCTTTCAGTAATGACAGTGAAACAAGGCCACCTGGTTTTAAAATTTGATTGTGATACTTGACCTCACATGGGCAAATGATGATATTTGTCCCTCACTGACCTTAAATTAGATAATACATGAACACATTCTTTTTAAAAATCTCACCTGTGATAATATTCTAAAGGTAAAATTCACTCCAGTTGTGGAAAAATAAAATCTTGAGTAATCAGGCTTTCTGTCAATGAAGTACAAAGGGAAGAGAGGGTCAAAATAGTGAAATACAATCCAAAAACAGGTCAGAGTTACCCTGCCATATCTGTCATTCCATTTGTGCTAAAATAATCACTGAAGCCTGTTTTAAATCCTTATATAGTACAGTATAGTAAAATGTGTCTCACATGGTACCTACCCTAATACATATTCTCTGTTATCCATGTACCATTAGTAATCTCTTCTGGACTTTTCTTTAAGAGCCCCTTTTTCTAGAATTATCTTTCATTCAGGTCTACAATATGGTCTGTAAAATGCATAACAGGATATGTGTTTAGAATTGTTCCTATAGATCTGTATTCAATTTCAAAAGAAATCTGTAAGTATCAAGGTTTTAAAAGGGGCCAATAAAGAAAATCTATGGAGTTTCTGGGATTTGGGATTCATGAAATTCCTATCCTATAAAAATAAAACTATCCCACGGCAGAAAGACGGTGAAAGGATTAATCTAAATATATTACTGTATTATAATCTTTTAAAGTACTAGAAGATAACTTTGTTAGTGCCTTATCCCCCATTCTGTATGGGGTAATTTTTGCCAGATCAAGTGATGCAAAATTACTTTCCATTTTTGCAAACTGTCACTTTCCCCTCAAATTCACAGATATTGGAAGCTTGAATTTTACTGCATGAAACAGCCACCTGAACTGAATACAGAAACATTTTTTCTGGGGCCAGGAAATAGAATGTAGAACTTTTCCCAATCCAAATGACCTAAGCTGTACAGAGACATGCTTTTGTATTCCTATTTTGGCTCAATAATATTTTAATTCTCTTCTGAGCAGTGGCCCAAAGTCATTAGTTTCTGTATATTCTAAAATACCCTGTAGCTTGGAAGTTAGGGCTCTCACCTGGGAGGGGGATGTGGAGGACTTCAACACTGCCTCTTACAGTGAGAAAATGAGTGTTAAGTACTAAAGTGATGTTGAGAGGAATTATTTGCGAGGAAAACATTTTGGAGGTTGTGTAACAGGACCCTTACCTCATTAGCTAAAGGGAGAGGGAGCCCAGGGGTAATTGGCCTTCCCCCATCTAACATAGGCAAAGAGCCCTGGAATGAAATGGCCACCCATCCCAGGTGTGAGAAGTGACTGATAGGCTTGGGTGTGGAATTGGAGTGTCAGGTGACCTAGAAAGAGACTTATAAGCACCAGCCCTGAGGTAGTGGGGCAGTCTGGCTGCAGGGGCAGAACTCTAGGAGACAGCTAGGCCAGGTGGTCCAGAGGAAGGATTCTAAGCTGCAGGGGAATTGAAAGAAAATCTGTATCCTGAACAGGAACAGAAAAGTGCTACAGGCATTTGAGGGAGAGCTACTGCAGGGCAAGATTAACCCTGTGAGAGGAACTCTTTATTTTGGAGTGGACACTTGTATTTTGGGTTTTTGTTTATACTGAAGAACCAGGCATAGCTAAAAGGGGAAGATTGGAGGCTGTAGGGGTTTGATAGGAGCCCTCATCATAAAGTCCTTCCCAGGTCTATGACCTGAGGGCCTGCATGGGTGTAGCATCTCACATGCTGAAGAAAAATTGTTAGTAGCTGACAGTAGGGATTGATAAAAAATAGCTTAGACTGGGGCATAAGCCTAAAGCTTGCAAAAGTGAGACCAAGGGCTGAGGAGTCCAGAGCCTTTATTGCATTCAATTTTCCTGTTTTGAATTCAAAATTCATCAAAAGGACTTTGAAATGAAACACTCATCAACATTTCACACTACCCTACAGGACAGTAAGCAGGAAAACAAAGCAGGATCAGATGCAGTGAGGCAGTTGTAGGGAAGTGCAGGGATAATCAGTCAATTAGGAAGTAATCCAGTGCAGGTGTGGTGTTGAGTGGTGCAAGTTGGTGCCGCAGGGAATCTCCCTCTCTCCTGAGAGGCAGCAGCAACAGCTGCAGTGGTGGTAGCAGCCATCCAGTTCAGCCACTCAAGGTGTGCTTCAGGTGGAGGTGGAAGTGGAGGTGAAGGCATAGGGTGGCCTGTGAAGGAAGCTGAGGCAGGTAAGGCACCTTTAGGCTCCAGCAATGATAGTGGGGGAGGGGTCCACCGGCAGTGCAGGCTCCCTTCCCAGGTTATTCCCCAACTGTAGCTTGGCAATGGGCTAGGCAGCAAACTGGAACAAGGGTGCAGAAGCTGGGGTCTGTTGCTGGGGTGCAGTGCAGTGAGCACCTCCCCAAGGGAGGGGGGCAGGAAGTGGCATGCAGCAGAGAACCCCCTGCCCCCTGTGGAGGGATGATGGAAGCAGCAGCCTGATGCAGGAAAGGGTATGGCCAGCTTCCTTCCAGAAACTTCTGAGAGGGCTAGCAATAGCAGTAGTAACCTGACACAGGTACGGGCATGGCCAACTTTCCCCAGAAACTCCTGAGAGTAGGCTAGCAACAGCCGAAAGTAGAAAGGTGCATGATCTACTTCCCCTAGAAGCTCCTGAGATCAAGCAACAGCAGCCTGGGACAGGAAGAGGCATGGCCAACTTCCTGCCAGAGGCTCCTCCCTAGAAGCTCCAGAGAGTGAGTAGCCCTGACCTGCTTGCTAGAGCAGCTTTTTATACTGCTGGTGCCAGCACAGGTGCTGGTCCCAGGCTCTAGCTCCCCCTGGCTGCAGATCCAGGAGGAGCTGGGAAGGGTTATATTGCCCCAAGTGTCACAACTTGCCCCACACCAAAGTGTATGTTTGGGCACGTGCATCAAGGCAAAAATCCCTGGCTCAAAGTTGTGTTGCTTCTATTTGTGCTGCTGCAAGTGCACATGCTTGAATGTGTGGATGCACCCAAAGGGGGCAATGAAGTAGAGTCTCCGGTGGTGGCTAGGAGTGGTGGCCTTGCTACCCCAGCTTTGATTTACGTACAGGATGCTTTTTTTTAAATTGGACTAACTGCATGGTTGAATTTAAGTTAGACAAGATTTGAAATGCAAGGCATTCTTCATTACTGGGGCATTGAATAAAAAGGGGGGGGTGGAAACGCTTGCATTTTGCTGGGATATTGGCTTTTGCCAATGTGTTTCAGATAAAATGGATGAAGAATTTCAGAAAACATAAGCAAGGGAAGCCTGAGACATGACTACAGTATGATGGCAGTGTGTTTCAGTTATGTCCTATTCATACCTCACTCATTGGGTAATGCCTACACATGAGAAGACATTACCAAAATTTAAAATTATGATGATGAAGGATTTGAAAGGGATTTATAAGATTAATAAGGGAATAGTATAAGCTAATATTCCCAATGCTTCATGTTGGTCCATAATTTAAGAGCAATGGGTCATTTAATAAAGTTAATGATACATACGGTTAAGTCATATGGAGAAAAATATGGTTAGCCCAAGCATCATTATCCTTCAGAATACACTGGAGGCCAGAATTACCAATTGTGTGTAGAGCTCTGTTCTCAGTATCATCAAGGTAATACTGGAAATATCGGTTATGAAATTTCAACTGCCAAAAAGTATCGCACAGTTTTCCCATGCATCCAAGTTTATTCAACATTTTATACAATTCAGTTGATGGTCTTTAATGAAGATGTTTAACAAGCACATTCACCTCCAAGTCAATGCTAAAGGCACAAGAGCCCCTTTACCAAATATTGCAAGAGGTACTGACCCTTCCTAAAATGCTTTTATCCTTGCGTGGGACTAGGTTTTGCCTCTAAAGGCTGTGGGATGAGGGCAGCATTATTTTCACATTTTCGTAGTTTTACATAATTTATGAAAGTGCCTTGTTTCAGGTGGAAAGTACATGCTATAACCAGATTGTGTACTCCAAGAGAGGTTATTCATATGTCCCAAGAAGACTTCTGTCTGAGCTACATGAAATGCAAAGCATAACACTGCACCTAGTCCTACTAGACTCATCCCATTTCTTTCAATGCATGTAGGGACTTAACAGGCACAGCTGTTCCAGATTTTTTTCCCCCCTTTTCAGTTATTTCTGGAAGAAAAAATAACTCTCTAAAAATAGTTAACATCAATAGGAACTGTGCTAAGGTGAGAAAAAGAAAGTAGTATTGGAAAGCAACCATTCTGTGATCAGAAAGACCATTTAAAATAATGTGGCATGCAGTTATTTTTTTAATGATGTTTAAAAGCCTAACTGATGTTTAGTATAGTTTGAAATAAAAGGTTAACACTTGACTAAGTCATGTATTTTCTTTACCTTTTGGAATAAAATTCCTGCAAATGTCAGTTACATCATTAGCATTTAAAACAGATGTCAGATCTTTCACTGGTCCTGGATGAGGTTTTAAATGGGTCCTGTCAGTTTTATAATTACATGCACATTTTAAATCCTCAATCTTTTTCTAAATATCAATGAATTTTGTGATTTCAAAACATTTTTCCCAAGTTTAAAAATAGAGTATCTAAATATATACATGCTGTAACAGAAATATTTTTAAAGGACACATTTACAAATTAACTTTTAAAACTCCTTTTGTTATTGTAGCTCGGATTCCAATATTTAAAACAAAACCACATTTTAAAAACGTGCCCCTCTGTGGGCGCATCTACATGTGATGCTACAGCACTGTAGCAACACACTATGGCAACATAGCATTCACAGGTGTCTACAAGTGACCAGCAGCTACTTTGCCATAGCAGTGCACTCGCCTATTATAGCACACAGTTATGGAAAAGTAGGTGCTAAAAAATAACTATGTGCTGTGCATATGGCACAGTACAGGTGGTTACTGTGCCATGCTTTAGTACTTCCAAAAGCAAGTACTAAAACATGGCACAGTAGACAACATTGCTGTAGGACAAAGTGTAGATGAGCCCTGTAATATAATAGATATTTTGTCCTGATTGCTTTAATCAGATTTCTTAGCATTATGATTTAAAAACAAATTGCTAACATTTGGGGGCCTTTTTCATAAATATTTATTTTCTTAACTTTGTCTATTAGATCATTTTTCTTCTATTCTCATCCCATACACATCTGTTAGAAAACTTATCTGTCAGATCTAACAAGTTTATTATTAGACTGTTACTGAGCTAACTAGTGAGGCCTTTAAGAAGCAATGTCATAAAGACATAAGCTTTAGTGGTGCACTTTGTGCAAGTAGATGAATGTGCCTGTGCCTGTTACAGGGTGAAGTGGCTGCACCTGCAAGAGTCTTACCTCATCCTTCTAGGTAAAAGGCACAACTAAAAGGAAAGACTTTTGGGAGAAGATGTCTAGGAGGGAAGATGGTCATTTCATTGTCCTCTTTTATGGTCTGCATAGGCTAAGTTGAGCAAAGCAAGGAGTGCTGAGATGCAGTGAGAGCATTACAGAGTTCAAAGAGCATAACTACATATTTAAAGTTGACAATACGTAGTCCAAAAGGCAGTCTTCCATTCATCCACCTCGCACATTCAGACCAAATTGTAGGCCCTTCAGAAGTTCAATTTAAAAAATATCTTGGCCAGTTAGTCTCACTTGAAAAGTGCATTTATTAGGGGCAGCAGATAACAGTTGCAGACATTTACCAGGCTCAAGGCTCTGTATCCACATGGGAGGAGGGAGCCATGCCTAGGAACAAAGAAGACTAGAACCCCTGCTGGAGAATTGTATGGGGAGCTAAACCCTTTGTTGAGGCTTTTTTGGGTGTATTCCTTAAGAGCACTTGCTGTCATGCTCCACCAAGACAGCCAGCCTAGTGGGTAGAGCCAAGTATGGAGCTGAGGGTTGCAGATGTAGGGGTCAAGATTCACAAGTCAGGAAGCAAATGCCAAGCCAGGGTCAGAAGCTGGGACTCAGACACCTAGTTACCAAGTACAAAGGATAACCCACAGAGTAAGCCAAGCCAAAGTGAAGATAAAAGTATGTAGGGAGAAACCCAGGAGGAGCTGAAGCCAGGGTCAGGAACCAGGAAAGCCACCAAAACAGAGCTACTCAGAGACTGGGGACCCATATGTTGTGTAGCAAGGCTCAGGTACTGGAGAAGTTCCTTAAATGCAGCTCCAGAACCAATCAGAGGGAAGGGGCTGGGTGTCAGCTGACCTTAATGAGTGGTAACTGGGTTAGTACACTTAATAGGGGATGCAGGGCAGAAGCCTTGCAGAGCTGATCTAGTCTTACATTTAGCTCAGGCTAAGAGAGGGCGTAAATAGGCCTAAAAAGAATCTCAGACTCAGGTTGTAGGTCTATGGGGCAGTCTTAATGTCTGTAGGATGTCTGTTTTCTTGTCATCAAATGCACTAATGTGATCTTAGAGTTTTGGATTTCTCTCCAGTGTCATCCTACTACTTTTGGGATATCACAGCCATTGCTAAACTTTGGATCAGCTTTCTCTGGATTGTGACAAGGAATTTATTGGGGATCAGGGGTATTCTCAGGAATCAATAAGGTCCCTGCCAAGACAGTTAGGTCGGCCTAGTATATCAGATAGGGCTGTGCAAAACTTCAGCTGCTGATTCAATTTGGAGGAGATTTGGCCCGATTCAGTGACCGAATCTTCAAATCTGAATACAATCAGGAGACCAATAGAAAGGTCCAAATCAATTCAAAGCTTTCTGAATTGATTCAGAAAAGATTCAGAGAGCCTCAGAGATTTGGGCAGTCCCTACTTGCATGGAGATATACCCAAACTCCGTGCCAGTAAGTAGGGGATGGCAGGGAGGGCTGGAGGAGGGGGAGGGGACTATGGGTGGACCCCCACCAGGCTCCGTCCCCTGCCTGCTCCTCCAGCCCCTGACTGCTCCTCCTCTTGAGTGCCCCCAGACCCCTACCTGCTCTCCCAGCCCCGGCAATGGCTGCCCTGCCCGGCGGGGGGGGGGGGGGGAGGACGATCCCCCGCCCCCAGACGCTGACCTGATTCAATCAGGTAGTAGATAAAAGTGCCAAAAAGTCCCAGCAAAGCACCCTATCTATACAGACGTTGGGTGAGCTGGGTCAAACTAACATGATGCCTCTTCTGGGCATGCACTGTACTCGGCAGGGGGAAAGCCCAGTATTCTCTGGCTGCTGCAGCAGCCATCAGAGCTTCTGGGGGCTCATGGTAGAGCCCCCCATGCAGCATGGGGCAGTAGGGTGCAGCAGGGATTGCCCACCCCTCCACCTTGCAGCAGCCAGTCAGTACGGGGTTTTGTTTCTTTTTTTAAAAGAGCTGGGATGCTAGGGCTGGGTGTGGCAGCCATTGACTGGGCTGGCAGAGCGGGCAGGGGACGGGGCCTGTTTAATTTGGGGATTTGGGCAAATCAGTAGCATCCGAATGTCCGAATCAGATTTGGCCAAATTGATTAGGGACAGTGATTCAATCACTGAATCCAAATGTTGAGCCCCAGCTCAAGTCTGGGATCATGCCTGGTATGCAAAGGCCAATAAAGATACCAGGGGTGAAAGTACAAAGAAGGTTTATTGCTAGCAATAAAAGGTGCGAGCGGAATAATTTCACGTAACAAGCACACCGATCACTATATTTAAGCATCTTTTATACAGGAGTTTTCAAGTTTTCACCAGCGTGCTTGTTTGCTGATTGGTTGTAAGGAGTGACGCAAGGAGTTCTTTACTGAGCATGTCTCTATACCTGTGTTTTAGCCATGTATCTCATTTACATACATGTGTGTTTCATTAGCATACTTTTTCCCCACCTAGGGGCGTGATTTTTAGTATTTTAATGAGCCCTTTAACCCAGTACTCTGCTTCTGCTTTTGTTTTCAAGCCCCCTTTATGTAGGACTGTCTCCTCCTTATCATTGCAGATGGGCATTTTTCACATAGCATTCTCTTCTGCTTCGTCTTTGAGTAGAGGCTTCTAGGTCACTCCTTACACAAACACTGTCTTCAGAATCAGTAGAATCTGAATCTGAAGCTGCTTCACACAGGTCTAATAGTATAAGTTAAAACAAATTTCTTTTCTGCTAGTGCACCGATAGTTCATGCAAGATAAACCAGGGGGTAATGATGGGGCAGTGAACACACCAGAGGAATCCAAACTGGAGTTTTTATCTGTGGTATTTATGGATGCTTTCAGAGTATCTGTATCATGTGGAACTGGAACAGATAAGAGGGGAGTAAGTCAGGTGGGTTCTAGCATGGAATTGGTATTTGGTGAGTTTGGGCAAAATCTATAGCCATAAAATTCCGGAGGCCCCTAAATCCATCATTGTCCACTGTACTCAGTCTCTTGTAGCCAGGTGGGCCAGCTGGAGGGGACTCGGGACTCTGGAGTGGGAGATTCTGTAGCACAGACCCATCCTGTCTCTGAGGAGACACAGTACAGGAGGCAGAGGTTGAGGCAAATGCCTTACACTTAAGTAAACACTGATTCACCCAATGTCGGGTATCTCCACAGTACAAACAGAGGCACTGTACTTGTTGATGCTCTTTTTTTCCCCCTGGGGACAGCTAGGTATTTGCATCCACTTACAGGGTTTCTGTCATGTCCTCCTCTGCCTTCATAGGTTCAGGCTAATCATGATGGCCTAGAGTTAGTGGATTGAGGGAGGCAGATCCCTGACACCTCTGGGATGAATTGTCTTTCCAGCCATCTTTCAGTTGACTGGACATCAATACAGATGCACAAGTTAATAAAAAAGCTCTGGCTCATTAGGGACCTCAACTTGTGCAAGCTCATCTTCAATCTCATCATCCAGGCCCTGAAGAAAATAGTGCAGATGTGCTGCTTTTTTCCACCAGGCATTAAACTCAGCTTGTCACAACAGATTGTCACCCTTGTTTAAGAGTCTGGAAGGTCATCTCTGCAGAACACCTTCATGCATTTACAAAGCCCTCAAACTTATTTATAAGGGGGATAGAGTCTTCCAGAAGGGGATATGACAAGGCAAGTGTGCTCCAGACTAACAGGCTAATTGTGACATTGTTGCTTTGCTGTGCTTTAGTACTTCCTTTTGAAAGTACTAATGCATGGTGCAGTAACAACCTGTATTGTGCTGTACATGCGGTGCTTGGTTATTTTTAGCAGCTACTTCACCGTAGTGGTGCACTATAATGGGGGAGTGCGCTGCTACAGCAAAGTAGCTGGTGATTATGTGTAGACACCTATGGATACTATGTCACCATAGCAACTTGCTATGACAATGTAGCATTGTTTAGATGTGCCCAATGCGTTATACTTTGGAGCATCACCTCTTAAGTTTTAAAATAAGAGATTCTGGACTGGGAAGGATACCTTTAAAATAATATGCATTGTGCTTCATGTGTGTATGAAACCAAGTTATACTCTTTACAGAAATAAGACATCTATTGAGAAACCACTGCGATCTGATGATGTTCATATAGTTTAATTGTCTTTCTCTATGTTTTTCTATAGTACTGTAACAGGGAGGTCTGGCCTCTTGAGAAAGGCAGACAGCCCTGGGGTGGGAGTCCAGTTGTGGATGATTAGATCCCAGTTAAAATCCCAGTGCGAGAGACAGCAAGGAGCTCAAACTAAGGGAAGGAACAGTTTGTGTGCAGGGAGCAGACTAAAATCCATGTATGCTTGCCTCTAGAAAGGGCCAGAGCTAGTGAGCTCTCTCCTGCCACCTGAAGAAAAGCTGAAAGCTTGTGGTTTTTATTTGTTTGCACTAAGGAGTATTGCATATTATAAGGACTGGTTGAGGAACTCCCAAAAGAGCAAAGCGAGACAGCCGGGTTGTAGACTCCCAAGCCTGCTTATGAACTATTATTTGGATAGTCTGAAGGACTCTTAAGGAGGCAAAGCCCATCTGTATGGCATCAGGCACAGCAAATCCACTTATAGGTGGTGAAAAATGCTGGCAGCCATCAGTTGTGAGCCAGCAGAATGGACCCTGAGATGCTCTTGAACTTGATGGAAGGGGCTACCGTAGCAGCAGCAAGCATTTTAAGCATAACGTGTTTCAGTTCCTCTTGACACTTTTGTGGAAACTGCTGCATCTGCAGCTGCTAAATCAGCAACAGGTAAAAAGAGCATGTGTTTCAGTAGTTCCAGATGCAGAATCGGTAGTTGCAGCAAAAGTGACAAAAGAAGCAGAAATTCATGCATAAAATGCCAGAAATAGTGAAGCCCAGATCACGTGTGGATGCCACTACATTAATCCCAGGAGAAGGGGGTGGAACACTTACCAAAATGGGGTCTGACAAGCTAAAAGCATTTTGGAGATTTCTGAGCTGGTGGCATGGACATATTGGTGGCCCTAGGAGCATAGGGCTACCAGGATGATGCCTTACCTGACCAGGGAAACTCAAGTAGCCTACTGAGCTCTCGCAACTGAGGTTGCAGGAAGTTATGACACCTTTATGTCCACCATTTTAAAATCATAGAGAAGTAGTACCGGAAGAGACCTCCATAGGTCATCTAATCTAAACCCCTGCCTGGGGCAGGATCATCCCTATCCAAACCATTCTATACAATCCATAATCTAAATTAGGTTTGGCAAACTGAACAGATCACTTAACCAGTCAAATATCTTCAATTGACTGCATATATTTTAACTGGTCAAAGATTATAGAAAATCTACACAAAAACAAAAACAAGGAAAGAAAAAACTCCACTCTTTTGTAGTTTTCTTGACAGAAATATGATTTTCTATTGTTTTGTGACACGCTTCTAAATGAAAAAATTGTGCTTTTCTGTATATTATTTAGACCTACCGGCAATTTCTTTAGTACGTTTTGACTGATATTTGGCTGGTAAATTACCCAAAGCTAATCTAAACTCTACATAAGACTACCACTAGCCATGATACAACACAGACATAACGCCCTAAACTGCCACAGGTAAAACAGGAGAACCATGGAAATCAGTGTCCAGTTTCTATAAAGTTGTCAATATATGCTCAAGAGATCCTAGGTAGAAGGCCACTACAGGAGGAGGCAAGAAACCCCATAATCCATACCAATCTGACCATAGTGTAAAATTTCTTCTCGACCCCAAATATGGTGATCTGTCTGACCTTGAGTGGAGGGGCAAGAACCTCTAACCAGGAACCTCTGGCTTTGTTTCCAGAAGGAGCACTAACATACCCCAGTCAAACTCCCCAGTGCTGGCTGTAGCCAACACCCAATGCCTCTGAGGGAGGATAAAAATATCCAGACACATGTAGGAGAAAGGGGGTGGGGGACAGGGGCAAAAGCCCAAAAGCATGGGGAATACCTATAGCAGAACTTGGGTATAGTGACACCTAGATCATCCTGGACCAGTAGCTTTTCAACCTCTTCTTGAACACCTCCAGTGACTGAGATTCAACAACTTCCCCAGGCACTCTATTCTACTGCCTCACTGTTCTAATAGTGAAGAAGTTTCCTGGTATCCACTCCAAACTTTCTTTGGTGTAACTTCAAGCCATTGGTCCACGTTCTTCTCTCTGCAGCAAGAAAAAAAGGGTGCTTTTCCCATTCTTTATGGCAAGCCTTCAAGTATTATTTGTAGACTGATATCATATCCCCTCTTCAGTGCTTCTTCTAAAAGTTTTTTTTTTTTTTTTTGCCACAGCATGCCTCACACCTTCAGCTTGTTCTCATATGACTTGCTTTCCAAGCTCTTTATTATAATTCTTGCCCACCTGTGGATCCACTGTAACTTCTCCACATTCTTTTCAAAATGTGGAGGACAGAACTGCAGACCCTACTTTAGATGAAGCCTTACCAGTGTCAAGTAGAGAGGTGCAAGACACAGGAGTTGATTGTATCTAATGTTTCTATTACTGCATCCCAAAACCATATTCACATTTTACACAACTGTATCACACTGCAGACCCAAATTGAGTATGTGATCTACTAAGTCCTTTCCCATAGCAATGTCATCCAGTCAGCTGTAACTAATTTTATATTTTGTTTTTTATTATTCTTCAGAAGGTGTAGCACCTTGCATTTGCTCACACTGAACCCCATCCTGTTAGCTGTAGCCCAGCTTTCCAATCTGTTGAGGCCCTTCTGAATTGTCTTCCCATCCTGCATTGTGTGTTCAAAATCCTTCCCAGTTTCATGTCATCCACAAAGTTGCTCAAGAAGCTTCCTATGCCAGCATCCAAAGCATTAATAAACATGTTGAACAGCACCAGGCCCAGGACAGACCCCTGTGGGACTCCACTCAGAACTTGCTGCCATTCTGACATGGACCTGTTAACCACAAGCGAAGGGTATTATTATTGAGCCAATTTATCTATCCATTGTATAGTAGTTTTGTCCAGCTAATATTTCTCTAATTTGTTTATGAAAAGGTTGTGTGGGAACTTGTCAAAAACCTTGCTGAAGTTCAGATATGCATCCATAGCATTCCCTTCATCTGCCCAAGCAGTTACACTGTCAAAGAAGGGGATCAAGTTTGTTTGACAGAACCTCTCTCTCATAAATCCATGGTGGCTGCTTGTGATCAGCCTTTTCTCCTCCAGGAGAAAATTGATTTCCTTAGGAAATGCTCCAGTAACTTCCTAGGTACTGAGGGTAATCAATCTGTAGTTCCACTGTTCCTCCATTATGCCTTTTTTTTAAAGAGAGGCACTATATTTACCCTTTTCCAGTCCTCTAGTACCCGGCCTGTCTGCCATGACGTTATGAAGATCATTGCCAAGGACTGATATTTACTCTGCCAGTTCCTTCAATACCCTGGATGAAGTTCATCTGGCCCTGCTGTCTTGAATTCATTCAGACTCATCAAAAGCTATCTGATCCTCTCTTTAGTTATCTCCAATCTCAGCTTCCCCCCTTCCTGATCTAAGTTAACCTTTTTAGATGTCTGACTTTAACTTAATTTTTTGAGATAACTGAGCAGAGTACCTGTTGAGTAACTCTGCCTTCTTGGCATTTCTCTTCAGAATTTCCCCTGGCTTGTTAACAGTAAATGCACAGCTTCCTTGGTCTTTCTTTCCTGGCCAAAATACATATAGAACCTCTTCTTGTTGCCTTTAAACTTGTTCACCAGGTGCAGGTCTTTCTTTATCTTTGCCTTCCTGATTTTTGTCCCACCAGATTTTTGCTGTTTCCTAATATGCTTCCTTGGTGACCAGCCAAATTTTCCATTGCCTGTATGCTTTTCTTTTGCATTTGACGCATTTTAGAAGTTCCTTTTGTAGCCACATTGGTCTCTTGCCATTCTTCTTGTGCCTCCATCATGTCAAGACAGTTCCTTGTTTGGCTTACAGATGCCATTCTGGGCTGAGACTGTTCCCCTGGATCTTGGCCCTGAGCTGTGACACAGCATCCTAAAGACCTATGCACTCAGTTAGTGAATGCAGAATCCAACTAGCCCATGAAACTCATGGAATTGGTGACAGTCAAACAGTTCAGAAAGATACTGCCACTGGGCAAATAGGAGTGGGACTTTGATACCATGTTCTGGACCCTAAGGAGGCAATTTGTCACATCGGGGACTTTTTAGACATGGAATTAGAGTATGGGAAGTCTCCATTCAGGCCAAAGGAACAGGTCCACCGAAGTCTGAGTACAAAGCAAGGAAAGCTGGGTATAGTTCATGAGCTGCTAAGTGGTGGTCATGCATTTGGCCTAGGAGTTCTATTGCAGTCCCTGACATGACAAGGACAGACTCAGCAGCCTTGGGCTCTGAAGTTCAGCTGATCAGCACTGACAGGTGGAGTGATCCAGGGAAAGGGTAGCCCTCGGTTTGCTTTTCAGATGGTCAGCCCTGTTACTGGAACTGAGATTGACCCCTCCTGGGGTTAGTAGTTACTTCTAATCCCAGTTGAGAATCCCAAACAAAGGGCCTATGTACTCTCCATCATTGTAGAAGTTGTCCAAGTCCTGGGCCTTGTGGGCTCTGGCTTGGAAGAACCCGTCAGTATAATATCTAAGACATAAATTATCTACATATCTAATCGGTCAATGTGTCTTCTAATTCCTATTCTGTTTATGAAATCCTCCATTCTTCACTATAGAGGGGGAAAAAAGCAAACATTTAAATATTTAGTTTGAAATTACTGAAATGGTATCCAACAAAAATCTTCCAGAAAAATAGGATATTTATTATAATAACAGTAGGAATAAGAACAACAATAAATATGTCTTATCTATTACAGTAATTTTTATCATAAGCCCGTCACAGTATTGAATTGGACAGTAAGGTTCCTTCTAAGGTCTCCTGTGGCTCACGCTGTAAAAGTATTTTTCAGTAATTGTTTCTGTTGCCCTTTGTAACTACTAAATGAATGATGAATAGGTATTAAAAGTGTTGCTCAGTAAAATTATTTATGCTTAATTAAAAATCAACAATACAATTATAAACATTATGAAGGAAACTACAAGAGGTTTTCAATAAATAATATTAAACAAGTAATTCGTGTGTTTTTTCTCAGAAATTAAATCAAAGAATTTTGTATCTATACCTAGCCTCTCTCCTTTAATTTGTTATGATCACACCTAATGCTTTTGTTAGAACCAATCACAGTTATTAATAAAATTGCATGAAAATGAATTGCTTCAAAAAGGACTGTTCTGCCTCAAAAATGCCTGTAAATAACAGGAGCTCTATTTATTGTTGACTCTGGGATCAACCCCCAGGCTTCCAAATACTGTAAGGCTCTGATTGAGGGGAGGAGGATCCTCGGTCCTCTGCCACCCACCCACCCTGACTCAGAAACAGGTATAGGAGAGGGCTGATCAGGATGTCGTTCAAATATGACAGCTCTGATGCCATTGACATTGACCAGTTCAGGCTAGCCTAGCTCACTGTCCCATCAATATCACCCCAGTGCATTGTCAACATCATGCCTCACTGTCTCCTTGTCTTCAATTTTGACCAGTCCCTCCCTAGACCCCCCTGCCAACTGTCCTCTTCCCATGACCTATCAGCATCTTCTGACAGCCACTTGTAAAAATCCATTCCTCTTCCTTTCAGTGTCCAGAAACTGTCTTATCAGAGACGCACACAGAATAAAGGCCATCCAATTATCTTGTACATTTCAGCATTATAACACAGTGACTGCACCAGTGTTTACTCTACTCCAACACAGAGACTCATGACTTCATTAAGCTGCCAAAACAGTCCTACATTGTCACTCACTGAAGACGTGGGCAATCCCAAATGCACCCATTGAGGGAGACATGGTTTTGGTTTGTTCAAAAGTGTGTAGGGGCATGTTTCCTTTAAATCTTTAGGGTGGGGTTACAGATGCAAACCTTCAGTTGGGGAATGGGATGCTTACCCACAGAAGGGCGGCACTTCCCAATGTTTCATAGAATATGGGCATGTCTAGAGAATTTGAAGAAGTTGTACCAGCATGCAGTGTTATGACAATCTGTTTTGAGGCTTGGTGCATCTGTCTTGGATTCTCACGGGGGTGGATGTATATCTATTTCCCAATCATAATAGTAACTACCAAACAGGTTACTACTATAACATACCATACTATTACTACACCATTAAGGTTTTTAATAAGCATTCATGACACACATCTGTCTTAGCAACCCAACACGAACCTCCCACCAAGATTCCCACCCACCAGTCCACCTTGCCACCACCACCAACAGCTGCAATTGCCAATGAGTACATGGGGCAGCACCTGCTCCATTCACCCCATGGAAATGTATGTTTCAATTTGATTATATATAGTTTTTAAAAAAAACATATATACATTTACATCAGTTTCTAACATGGGGGATGACACACACGGCTTGGCATCAGGATCACCATGGGGTCACCTGCTGAAGACCAGATGGAGCCTAGAGAGATGTAAGTGGCAGGGTTTTGGGGTTACTGAGGCTTGCTGGGGGGGGAGGGGGAGGTTAGTGTGGGGCTCCCAGTGGGGACGGAAACTGTGGAGTAATAGGGGTATTAATTACTGGTGAACATGTGCCCCCTGCTGTAATTCATTAGGAAAGGCAGTACTAGGTATAGATGGGTATTAGCTCCCCCTACTGGGAATTATGTGGAATTGCACACCTGGCTTAATTCATTCAAAAGCATAGTGCATGCAAACACAACCCCGATGCCCCAAAATAAACAAGTCTAAAAAGTTTAATGCTCATTAAATTGATGAAGATTAAATACTGTGGCATGTACAAACACCCCAGTTACACTAAAAGGAGGAACTGTTATGTCAGGTTATGGCAAGGGGGAAATGGGTGACCCTGGGGAAGGTTCTCTTGTCCCTTCTCATTGTTCATAAACCAACCCCAGTGATCTATAATGCCCTACAGCATGATGGAGAAGTACTTTTAAGCATATATACTTCAGGTATATATACTATGAACTGCAGTGGGCAGGACAGTGGGGGGATGTAGATGATATTGATGGTCCTGAAGCAGTTAAAAAAGTCCACCAGAAAAGTTTCTCTAACTAGATTTTAAATTATACAAATGTGATTACTGCACACAAAATACTTGTGTTTCATATAGGGAATGATATTATTTTCACAGAAAAATAAAAGGATCTGTAGATCTTCCAGTAATTTATTAGCTACAGATTTTAGTTCTTATTTAATTCAATTATATTATACACTTAATTACTTGGGTATTATTGTCTCATCAGATTGATATTTTTACCTATATAAAAATAATTATTTTTATTATCAAGTTAAACATTGACCATAATGACAGTAGCTTCTCAAGCATTTGTTTGAAGCTTATTAGCTGTATAAATTTTTGAAGAGCCATTTTCTGCACCAGTTCATTGTAATTACAAACTGTCAGTGTAAAAATGAAATCCCTTACACTAAAATGCACACTAATTGTAGAAGAACAAAGAAATGGTTTCTATAGCTCATCAGGGCAGAATGGAGTCTGGAGAATTATACTTGCCTTCCTTCAGAACTAGACAAATGGTAACATTTTATTTTATTTATTTTTTTTTATTTTTGTTGGTGGTTCCTATAAACAGTCTAGACAGCACACACCAATCCTCTAAATTATATATATTCCAAACCCTAATTTGGTTTGAAAAACAGGGATATATCTGCATTAAAGAAAATACCAAGTTGAAAGACTGACTGAAAAACTGCACTTCCTTCCCTTGCAGTGTTCCAAGTACCCACATAACCTTGCAAGGAAGAGCAGACACAGAGAGGAGACCTTAGCTAGTGTTGCACTAGGTTTTTTTTCTAAGAACCTATCTTGATTTCCAACACAGCTGTTTAATAGAAGACTTCACAATTTATTTCAGCATATCTGTATAAATATTCCAAAATGAATTAGGTTAGCTTGAAGTTCAGTATGAATCAGATTGCTTTTCTGCCATGTACTGGTTCCCTGCATTGGAAACCAATTTTATTAGTGGTTGCATTGTGCAGTGAATTGCATAAGTACTAAGAACCAACAGCTAGTGAAGGAAAAGAATTTATTCAGGTCTCCAGGATGTAATCAAGATGCACTCTAGCATGCAATGTAGTAGCTGAATATGAGAACGTGTCCAAGGACAAGTCATCTTAATATAACGGTTATCTAATGAATTTCCTGGACCTCATCTCACCAAAAATGTACCATGGGCTTTGCATTAGGTTCAAATACACTTAATATTGTGTTGACATTATATTATCATCAGTGGTCACAGAAATTATATTAAGGTAATATATCCCTTTTTTGTGAGAACCAGGGCTCAAATGTACATTAGGAGTCAACTAGATGGAGCTACATAAGCCATAGGCGATGAACAAAAATGTAGCTTTATTCATGTCTTAACTGCTTTATAGTAAGACTTTTATGTTTGTTTTGTTAACACATATGAGGTTCTTCTAAAAAAAAAGCTAAAAAATAAGAAGGCTGATAATAAAAGGAATGAACAATTTATTAAGTTTTAAAGTCTTGTTATGTTAAAAATTTAATAATTTTGAAAGGTCGAACCCACAATTTCTGAATGTTTGAGGTTCACCCCACTGAATGAAGTCTTGTTTTTTGGCAAGAATAGGAGTTTCACATATTGCAGCAAGGAAAAATATGCTTACAGAATAATCTATCTTTTTCAGTTTCACTGTTTTGTGGGGGGGGGGGAGGATTTCTCCCCTTTTTCAGTGAGCTTGAGACCTTCAGGAAATATTTTGAATTAACTTCTCTATCAGTACATATCTGAGTTGCAGTCTGTATTGGTGGGGGGAAGGAATTGGGAAAGTTGTTTTGTTTCTCTTTTGAGATGAGGCCCAAAGGTGCAAATGCACTACAGGCAGGGGTAGAAATATTTAACTAAATTTAGTGGCAGGTTTAAGTGCAGAGTATTTGCACAGGGGACCCCTAGTTTGCATGTACACATACTTAATGTACCAACCACATTATCAGTCCAGAAGGACATTAATTGCTAAAATAAGCATATCAGTCCATGCTACATTCCAGTCAATCAAAATATTTTAAAATTAGAGAGTCATGAGATATTTGTGTTTCAATTTTAGTGAGCAATATTGCCAGACTTATTGTGTGGCTCCTGTATGAAATGTGGAATTTTGTCTTGCAAGTCTGATCTTCCAACTGTAATTTAAGTTACTTTGCTTGTACAAGTATATTCTACCTGGACAGGTTGAGATGGAATATCATAAATCAATATAACATATTCACCATTTATAAATACAATATAAATCTAACTTTTTTGAGTACCCTTTTTTTTTAATTTGCTTGGGGTTTTTTGGTTTTGGTTTTTGTTTTTGCGAAATCCTGGAATTCTAGATTTATGCAATATAATATTTGGTGTATTCTATTCCACATTTTAAATAAAACTGTCTGACTTAATGTTAATGGGATGCAGAAATTACTCTTGGGATGGAGACATTTTTAATAAGGCCCCTTTCCTCAGCAACAATCTGATCATATATTGCACAAGACAGACAATAGAGGGTGAAAAATGGTATTCACAGAATGTTTAGAGATACTTTACACTGGAATCAGGAAAAAAAAGCCTACAAAGTAAAGGTGTTTTTGTGCAAGCTGACCTGTATTTGAAAAGAGCATGCTTTCAAATATGCACTCATTCTGAACTTAAATATTACTAAAAGTAATAACAATGTTTGTCCTGTGGTTTCAGCTAGAAAGTTTTGTTGCACATTTAAGAAAAGAGATACAGGTTTGCATTATTTTGAAAATTAAATGAAAACATTGGTCCTGAGAAATAGGAGTTACTCATCAGCCATTGCTTACCTTGTTTATTTGGATACAATGGGGCCTATACTTGTTTTATTATCTCCATTTTGCTCTATGGGAAAAGTTTCTTCTCGCAGTTACTAAAACTTGTGAGATGGTTAGCATTGTACACTCTACCACTTGTTCTTTAGATCCTGGGTCTACTAAACTTGTCAAAACTGTCTCATTTAATTGGCTGCTACGATCAGTCATATTGTGATTTTTTATCTGAGTGTGTGGGGTCATTTTCCTTTCCTTTAGAAAATGCAGTTGCAACTTCCATGTTCAAATGCTTTTACAGAAATGATTGGAATCCACCCACAATAAACCATGCCAAGGAGGTGACTGATGGGCAACTGAGCCTCTGCTACCAGAGACTTTTAAGTTCAAGTTTTCTTCCTGCAATATTCAAGATCTATTCTCCATACTTTCTGAAAGACATCTGGAGATTTTCTTAGCTCAAATGGCAAATATAAAATGGATGGCACCTAACTATTTCTTTCATAGTTAGAAACACCACTTTTGCCAAGGTATCCCAATATGGGGTGAGAATGGATGACAAGGAATTAGGTGAAACAGCCCCCAAAATGGAGTGAGGAACTAAACTGCTTCATAGCAATTGTTCGTGTGTATGCTTTACCCCACTGTTGAGGACAAACTCATTTATACAATGAGAGTTGCCCTAGTTTTCTAGGGTAAACCTTAGTCTCTCAGCTATCTTGTGCTCCATGCATACTTTTACACATGCTCCAGGGGTGGGATCAGCACTTTAATTAGAGCAGCTCCAAGATCCACTTTAATTAAAGCGCTGCCATGTTTCATGTATCAGCATCCCCATGCTTAAAAATGGAAGCAGGGGCACTTGAACTAAAGCTTGTCAAACAAGTGGCCCCCCATCACCATTTTCAAGTTCATTTTCTCAGGTGATACATGAGACTCAGGAGGCTGCTGGAGCATATTAATTGTTGGAGAAGAAGTTGGGTCTGAGTCCATGGTACTATCACTTAGTCTCACCTGTTTGGCTATTTTGGGAGCAACTAGTATGTGCAGATGCATAGCCTAAGTAGGTCATGTGTTGAACTTCGGATAACCTCCTACTTAGGAGCATCAGTTAAGCTCAGAAGATGCTGGAAGAGAGTGCCTAGTGCATAAAAGCATGCTGTGTGCAGAACCCAGTGGGGCCATGTGTACTTTTAATATATATGACCTAGTGTGGGGGGTTTTGAGGGTGGCTGGCTGGGTGACTGGCTGACTGGCTGTCTGTCAGTCTGCATCAGTGTGGGTGCTGAGAGGGTCCTGTCACTGTCTGAGCCTGTTGATTGATGTGTGTGTATGTGAGAGAGAGAAAGTGATAGAAGCGTGGCGAATGAATGATGTGGAAGTAGCTTTGTGGTGTATCGGTACATTGTGTGGTGTTGTGCCTTCGGCTATGCTGTGACTGTAGAGGTCTGATGAGCTGAGCACACCCCTAACAGTGAGGCTACCATAGGGCTGGCCATCATCCCCAGTAACCTCTATTCATAAGACTCCACCTGTCTTCACCACTGCTGGTTTCCTGGTTGCGATCTCCCAGTCAGAGTGGTCAGGGTTGGCTCCCTAGATTCTCTCCCCAGGTGCGCATAGTGCTTAAGTAGGAGCCCTACACCCTCCAGTATAAGTATCACCCACTCTCTTCCTCTTCTCCTTCCTTCCTTTCTCCTCCCTTACCTAAAATGGAAGGTAAGCCACCACCAGATAATCATCTTTGGTGTGATCTATGCTCCCTGTGATCTGGAATGGTGGAGATCCAGTGTTTAATAAGGTTTTCCCTTCACATAATAAAGTTCATACCCATTCCTGAGTCAATATTGCTTCTTCAGTAATAGCATTTTATTAAGTCTTTGTAAAGATTGAATTGTAAAATAGGTATTATATTAGTTAGGTATAGGTTTTGCAAGTTATAAGAATAATTTTTATTGTGTGCTTTGCTCCTAGCTTGTTTTGTCACTTGTTGTATCTGTTGCCTAAATCATTTATCTTTACCCATTATAAATAAACTGATTAATTCATTTCAGTTGCACATCAGTGTGTGAGTTTCCTTATTTAGTCATAGTACAAGCAGTTGTCAGTTTGATAGGGTGGTGATAGATACATCTAGTTAATTCATTATCCAGTGTCAGGCCAAATGAACTAGACTATTGGATCAGCCATTAATTGGGTGGTGCCAATTAGGTGTTAATTAAGTCTGGGTCCAACATAATTATCACACTTGGAGCACACTAGCAGACTCGATTAATTACCACACTTGGAGCAGCCTCCACGCACTTGTACAGGTACCCATGTGCTCAACTGGTATCAGTCTTACCCTGAGGTACTAAATCTCCTTAGGGGCATTAATTACAGTGACTATACATCCTGAGCAGTGTTGGCACTGCAGATTTCTGTAGCCAGATCCCAGCTGATTGGTTAGAAGTCCAGGCTGGAGTCTGATGGGGAGATGAAGAGGCACAGTGCACCAGGCAGGCAGCTGGGGAGGCACCACTGCTCCCATGCATCCCTGGCTCTCTCACCTCACCCTCTCAGGCTCTTGCCTCATCCTCTCAGGCTCTTGTTTTGCCTCTCACCCTCTCTGATTTCATCCTCTTCAGCTCTGGGTCCCCCAGCCCTTTTGTCGTGCCCTCTGAGGCTCTGGGTCCCATGGCCCTGTCTCTTATGACAGCTTCTGCGGGCTTTGACTCAGGCAAGGCTGCTCTGCTTAGACCCCCCCCCCAGGTCTCTGACTCAGGCAAGGCTCTAAGCTGGATGTCCCTCTGGTGCCTCTGTGGCTTTTATACCATCACTGTAGCCACAACTTGGTCTGCCCATCTTAGACTTAAACATAGCACAAATATAAGGAAACTGCATCCAAAGTAAAATTCACCCCCATTTCATAGATTTCATAGACGTTAGGGCTGGAAGGGACCTTGAAGATCATCAAGTCCAGCCATTCTGAGTCCGTGCCCTACCACAAACTATGCTTCTCCCCTAGCTATCTCTGTCAAGTTCTCTCAGATAGCTGGGGTGTTCGTAGGCCTGTTTCCTGCAGCCCCTCTCTCCCAGGAGATTTTTCCACTGCTGCATGCAGGACTCAGGTTCTCACTTTGCCTTAGGCCTTGCACTTATATGCCTCAAAGCCCCACCCCTTCCAGTTATATGGTTCCCCAGCTGTTATCCTAGATCTCAGTGTCCCTGGCCTTGGTTATGTTACTTATGTTAAAGTTGTGCATGCTCTATAATGTTCAGGACCAGTATGTTTGTGAAAGTCTAAACTTTTGAACTATTGCCCCATTTAAAAGTGCTGAGCATCCCCATCTGGTGTACAAGTAACAAACAGATTCTGGTACCAAAAGCTGTGAGAGACATGATATTCACCTGCTGAGGTGATTAACCTCATGATTGGATGAAGCTTGAAAGATGTATCGAAAGAGTGATTGACAAGTGTGTCCACCAGTTGAAGGAATGATTGATGTAAACCCTAAGAGTGTAATTGGTTCAGACATGTGGTGTGATTAAAGGGCTATACAAGAGCCTCAGCCTGAGGTTCAGTGTGCGATTTGGGGTTGAATGCGGATTTGAATGTTGTTGATGTGAGTGCATAAGTGTGTGAGTGGGTAATAGAGTGTGTGACCATCAATGAGTGACTGAGGGTGTAGGTTAGTGTGTAATTGGTGTAATTCATCTGAGCCTTGAGTCTGGATAAAAGCAGTTGAGTGTGTCTTTAGCGGGTGTGGACAAAGCTTCCCAGTGGATGCTGGAGTCAATCACTAGCTGCTGACCATCACCACCCTTCGAAGCTAATATATTACCCATCCCTATTAAAGTAGTGCAGCCTCTGTGTGAGAGGAATATTCCTGGGAGGGAGGAGGCAAATTATATTTGTTGACTCGTTATTGTGGCTAATACAGCCTGTGAGTCCTTGCAAACTTCTTTGAGAAGTTAAGCCTGTGCCTGCAACCACAATATTGTTCTAAGTGTAAAGGGAGAGAGGGAGCTTTGCTCACTAGTCTTTCCTCTCTCCCCTATAATCCTTTGGTTTCTTCCCCTTCCCTATTTATTATTAAGTAACACTGGAATAATAATATAGTCTTGTTGTTTTCAATCTATAACTGAGTCTGTTGAGTTTGTCCAAATCCCTTTGTTGCCAAGTTAGAGCCAGGCCACGGTAGGTTTAAACTTGGTAAGAGAAGGTTCCTCCACCACTTTCATTAGCTGGGTGAATGAATTAGCTAATTTGCACATCCCCAGACAACACAGCTACACACAGGGGTTTTCCTTTTGCATAAGTGCCAACCTGTGCACCTCTGTTGCAGCCCCATGCACCAGGCTTGACCTCTTGCACTCTCTTCTTAAAGTAACAGGACCCTCTGGCTCCCTGTCATAGTTTGAAAGAGAGTCAAGTTTCTTGGATTAGCTTTCACTAGTTGAGCATGGGGTCACTTACTGGAGAGAGGGATACTGTGAAACATCTCAAGTGACCTAAGGTAGCACCTCCCGCACCTCCCATTGATTGTCAAAGAAATTAGGCATTATTATTATTATTATCATCATCATCATCATCATCATCATCTCTGGTAAAGGGAGGGGGCTAAAAGTTTGCCTGGGGCTGCCAGAAATCTAGGTATGGTTATGAATAGAAGAGATTCTGTGAGCTCTCTCCCAGTATACTTAGTATTGCATGATGTTTAAAATGTAAAACTGGGAAGTTCAGGCATCTCAGGCAGAGGAGGAACTAGCTCAGGTCTTTTCCTTTCCAAGTGAGTCTTCTAAAAAGTAAAGAGGGAGCATTTCCTTTTCTCACTGAGTTTGCCAGTGATGACTGGCACCTACATTTAAGAGCAGATTGGCCATAAATAACTGTCTACAACCTAGAATTTGCAGATTATATTCTAGAGATAAACGGGGATTAAAACACATACTTCTCAGTATTTGCTAATTTCTAATTAGGTGAATTTCTGCTTAGCTGCCTTCTATGTATTGCATTGATGGACATCCAGTTCTACCCATGTACTGAATAGGGAGCCTAGGACTTTAACTCAATGCTGTGAATTTCAATAAGCAGCAAGATGTTAAAAAGAATGGTTTTCAAAGCACCATGTTCTAATTTAAATGGAAAATGCATTTTCAATAGCAGTTTATAAAATATTAAATAGGGCAGCTTTGTTACTTTACAAAGTAGGTAAGAAAAATGAGGAAGCATACTACAGTGTGAAACAAATAGAAATTACATCTGTTCAAAATGAAAAGCAGTTGTATTTACTGATTTTCAGTGGATGAGTTAAGTATCTCTTTGATTAGTTTTACATCATTAAATTTATCAATCACCTGTAAGTTAGCAAGAAAAAAAGACATGAACAGTTAATTGAAAATGTTCTTTTTTTCTATCACACTTTTTTTTCACTAGGGCTGGCTACCCTAGTATAAAAAACATGGCGAGAAAAATCTTTTTTTCCCATAAGAATTCTAGTGTAGTTTTGAAGACATAAGAAACTTGACTGTCACTGTCAGGTTGAAATCATATTCAAGTTGGGAAATGTTCATTTTTGTCAAGTCTAGGTGTACAGTATGATGTACTAGAACCTAAAATATGAAAATATTAATATTTGATGCAATAGCTGGAAAAGTTGATTTTGATATCCTCTGTCATATGGGACATTTTCTCAGTACATATAACCTAACAGACTTATTTTATTAAACTCTAACAAGGTGAAAAAAAATCATTTTTCCAACTTCCAGGTGTAATCCAAAGACCTCCATAAATTAATAGTAACAGCAAAGCAACTACTTGTATTTTAGGCCTTTGATGGTTCAGACAGTTATTGCTTTTCAGCCTCTCAAATGTTAGAGAAAAAGAAAGACTGTTGGCAGAGCTATGCCATTATCTTCCCAGACTCCAGTGACTTTACACCAATTAAAAGCTTTTTGATGAAGTATACAGACTCTAGACACATTTTTTCTACCATTAATTAAGACACTATGAGATGGTGTAATATTTTCAGATTTGTGAGAATTATATTAGCAGCTCCAACATGTGTCATTCTGAAGCAGTGTTCATTTTCCCTCTCTCTTTTCTGTGCCACAAGTAGTTGTAGAGTAGACTATATAATTTTGCCATATTCTTTATCCAAAAGTGCCTCCACTCCAGTCTATCTCATTCATAGGGATGAGTTCTCTTTCAGTCCAAAATGGAGACCCTTGGGCTATGTAGCTGTGATTCATTACCTGGCCCTGACTGATCCAGAAAAAGAAAAGAAAAAATCACAATCCAATTAAGGAATCCATCCCTCCAGGAATGTCATGAAGCTAGTAAAATATGCAGTACCAAATTCTTGCTTGAAAAACAAGTCAGGAATCCTAGTCAACTGGAATTCATCAGACAGAACCCTTGATTTACATGGGAAAGCTGGACCTTCTATGAGGTCTAAACTAGAAAACCCATCTGCCTTCTCAAGCCAAAGGGTCTATAGATACTTCTCATTCAGGCTGTGAGACCTATGAAACTTTTTCTCCAATGCTTTTGCAAAATTCAGAAAGCAGAGTTTTCACATTTGTCTCCTCCTTTTCCAAGCTATTTGTGTCTGTCATTAAAAGATAATGTGACTGTTCGCGGGTTTCTATTAGTTCTCCAAAGTGCATCACTCATATTACTTGATTTCATCTAGTTCCTGATAGCACCATCCTAACAAGTCAAACTACACTGAATTCAGTTGTGTGCCCTGCCCTGCACTCCCCCTTGCATTCTTGCAGTAAAAGTTAACGGATTCATTTCCCATAGTATCAGTATTCAGGAAAGCATAAAAACTGAGTAATATATATCAACAGTAGTTCTAACAACCTTTGTGTGCCTAACTGGTGGTATTGTGGCAGTGAAAGCAGAATTTATAACACTTGTGCAGAGTTTACAGTTCTATTACCCAGGGAGTGCTGATGTGTACTGTGCATGCTCAGTAGGCTACACACTGACTGGACACCTAGGCAGTTAAATATAGGGCATAAAGCAGACAATTGTCTTTGGAGTGGGATCAGCTGCTCTGGGATGTGTCCTGGCATACCGGATCCACCTCAGTGATGTCTACAAAAGTCCCCTGCAACTGTTGTCCCATAAGGTTGGGCTCCTGCCACTCCTGGAGCTTTGAGAGCCTAGCTTTGTAGGACAATGGTCCCAGGTGCTGTACCTGAGCTCAGGGTTTGATATTGTGATACCCTGCAGGGGTATTCACAGAGCATGTGTGTTTAAGAGCACAGGGGGAGAGCTTTCCTCTCCTTTGAACTTGTAGAGCATGCCCCAATCCAGGGCACAATGGTCTATAAGTGTTTGCAAGTGTCTACAAGTGGGGGATGCCCAGGGGATTCTCCTGCTTGAAGATGTGCGCCATGGGAGTCCTCCTGCAGTACTGGGTCCCTCCACACCTGCAGATGTGGTCCCTGGGTTGTGTGCAGAGTGAGGGAGCCCATAGGTTTCTCCACTCTGCACCTATGGACATGGGCTCCAACTTGGGGGCAGGGGCCCACAGTCATTTTCATGTCATGATTGACCCCCTTAAGCCCTGGGAGCACCTGACCAGGGTGGCTGAAATGTGCAGGAAGCCCTAGACTTCCTGCATTTTCACATTATAAGCAAACAGATGCCTGCTGCAAAAAGGTGACAAAAATTATTCGTACAAATAGGCATGGGAACAATTTTTGGCATTTGTGGTATGACAAGGGACACAGATGTCAATTTCCTTAGGTTTTGTGCCTTTTTTTATCATGGCAAAGGGGCAACATCTGTTTGAAGCCAAATACATGTGTACCTGAATGCAAGTCCTATAAAAATGAGCAAGAGGAAAACTAAATTGAGGATTATCATTCCCCATTAATTTGGGAATTCCAAGGATTGATTTTTATTTGAGTAATGACATGACGTGGTGCACTGTTTCTCAGCAATACAATTTCTGGGTAGTGGAAACAGTAATTTATCACTATTAAACAAGTTTTGTCATGGTTCACTAGGCCAGCTTGCCTAGTGGGTAGAGCCAGGTGTGGAGCAAAAGTTGCAGGCATAAGGGTCAGAAGCCACAAATCAGGAGCAAAAATGCCAAGCCAGGCTCAGGACCTGGGAATCAGAAATCTAGTCATCAAGTTCAAGGGTAATACACAGGGCAAAGTCCAAGTTGAGGTCAGGAGTCAGGAAATAGATCTGTAGAGAGAATCCAAACACCAAAATCCAGGAGCAAGTTAAAGGCAAGGTTGGGAACCAGGGAAGCCAGATATGTTGCTGGGACAGGAGCTGCTCAGAGTCTGAGGACCAATATGTTGTGCAGAATGATTCAGGTGCTGGAGGAGTTCCTTAAATGCAGCTCCAGAACCAATCAGAAGAAAGGGGATGGAGAGTTAGGTGGCATTGACTGGTAGTAACTGTGTCAGTGCACTTAACAAAGGCCTTATAGAGCTGGCACAGGCTGCAATACAGAAGCTTTACATGTTTTCCTGGCTGAATTCTATATTTAAATCATATAATTTCAACTGAAAAGAAAGCTTCTGTATTCTAGGAGGTGCACTATTTGGGGTATTGTTATCAGTAGTTTGCAATCAGTTTCAGCCCATAAATGAATACACATCATTTTTTACAATGATATATAAGAGCTAGGACGCCTTTTCAATTTGTGCATACAGACACACTTTTGGTGAGTGCTTTTATTGTATAAGCCACCAGTATCCACATTTCTCCATGTTTTTGCATCAGAGCTGCCTTAGTACTTCCAGTAGAGGAAGCCATTGAGAGTTGGGACTTTGTGGGTGGTATTAGTGGTGGGTCTTAGTGGGTAGTATTATCTTAACATGGGAGCTTTTTGTATTAATTTTTTAGTTTTTAGAACTTAGTAGCATGGTTATGTTCCCAAGACCACAGAAATATTTTTATATTTTTAATTCATGTGGTCTTTTGTGTGGTCTTTTCTGGTAATGGCCTTAGCCACATCAGGATCAAATTACACTCCTTCTGCTATTAAACACATTATCTGTCTGAGCCCAAATTTGCATTTTTGCTTGTTCAGTTTCAAGCTTGCTATACAATCTCTTTACAGTGTCCATGTTTCTCTCAAATAATGCTCTTCAATGTTCTTTTTCTTAAATAAGGATAACATCTATGTATAGCTCTCCCCTGCCTCACAGAGATCGGGACCAGCCATGATTGCTATACAGCTGGGAGACAGCTTCCCCCAGAGCCAGGACAGCTCCTCCAACCCTGAAAAGATCAGAACCCACCATCATGCCCCCCTGCAAGCCCTGGGCTGGCATCTGGGGGAGCCTAGAGCTCTCCCTGGCTGCTACAGGGAGCAGAGCAGGGCAGGAACAACCCTGGACTGAACTGCTCCCATTAAGAACAAATTTGCTCACAATTAGTGCATATTCAGATGCACACCTAGGCACCATTTAATGTACCTGAATGTTCTACACAGAAGATTATTGCACGTGTAGACACACCCACAGCCAATAGTCAGCAGATGCTGAAGGACTGCTTGAACTTCTTTTAGCTTTCTGCTACACTGTTGGACATCTGTAACTATTCTAGAAGTCACAAACGTTTCATCTCTTCTTTTTTTATCCCACTTTTCTTTTTTTTTTGTCCCACTGATGGTACCATGTGTTATTTGATAGCTGAATCGATAAGTCAGAGAGCCACAGTGTAGAAACTAATGCAGTTTATTGAAAGTAACAGTTACAAACAACCTTCTACTAGGGAGATCTGCTACCAATTTTCCCAGCAAGCACACACACAGAGTGGGTGCATCTATTTGTGCACTTTAATGCACAGTAGCCTCCTCTACTGTGCATTAACGTGGCACATAAAAAACTGTGCTAATACGCTAATGCACAGTAAAATAAGCTACTGAGCATTAAACATCACCTAAAATGTGTGCGCTTGCTTTGGCAGTACTAAATTTAATGTGCATTAGGAAAAGCTCATTAATGCACATGTAGACACTCCCAGTATGAACTCTCCCCTACCCTGAATGCCTTCTAGAACAGCCAAATGTAATAATTTGAAGAGCTCTCTGGGGGCATGGGGTATTTATCATTCAAGTGTCCTGCTTCCTGGGCAACTGCTCTAACTACTCAACTACTAGGACCAAAATGCCCCTACATCACGTTGGGTTTTTTTGAATTTTTTGTTTTTTCCCCAGGTACAATTTCATGACTTGCATGTGTCAAGACATAGTCACATGTCTACATAGCCAGTGCTTAGCCTACTGAGCATGCACAGTATAGACATTTATTCATCAATGTCAAATAGGTAGCAGATGGTAATAAATAAGCACACTGTGATACTAGCACATCTACACAAGACGCTATTTCACTGTAGCAATGAGCTAAGGTGATGTAGCTCGTCACTACAGTGACATAGCATGAACTGACCATGATGCTGATGTCACTACACAGTAGCAATGAGCTAATGAGCAGTAGCTCATTGCTACAGTGCAGTAGGGTCAGAAATTATCCATTCACCACTGGGACTGTGCAGTAATGGCTGTTATAGTGCAGTCATTTAGTATTTGGTTTAGTTGTTATGCAAGTCATGAAATTGTACCTGGAAAAAAGACCATGATTTGGGGGTGATACTTTAGCAAGTACTAAAAGACTGCTCAGTAACAATTGTGCAGTCAGGAGCAAGTCTAGACGTGCCCTGTATGTAAGTGGAGAAAGGCCTCTCAAGCAGCTGGAAAACTTCTGTTTAGTACAAATAAGATAAGAAAAATCTGTCCCTTGTTAATAAAAATAATGTTAAGAAAATTCATACTAGGCCTGTGAAAACCAGCTAGTATTTGCTTCAGATTTGGATTTGGCCTATTTGGGGGACAGTGATTCAGTTCAGTGATTAAAATCACTGTCACAAATTGATTTGGCCGAATCTGATTGAGAGATTCAGCCACTGCTGAACTGGCCGGATCTCCAAATCAGACAGACCCCATCCCCCACCCGGTCTCCGAGCCCCATCAATGGCTGCCCTGCCTAGCCCCAGCTTCCAGCTCTTTAAAAAAATAAAAAATAAAAGCCCTGGATTCACTGGCTCCTGCCAAGGTTGGGGGTGGTCCCCACTGCCCCACGCTGCATGAGGACTCTGCCATGAGCCATCAGAAGCCCCAGTGGCCTCTGCAGTAGGCAGTGGTGGGGACTTTTTTTAAGAACCGGGAGCTGTGGCCAGGCGGGGCAGCCATGGGGGCGGGGGCAGAGCCCCCCACACAATGTGGGGCAGTGGGGGGCAGTGAGGATTGCCCCCCCCCCCACCTGGCAGCAGGTGATGAGTGTGGCCTTTTGTTTTTCCTCTTTTTTTTTGAAGAGCCAGGAGATGGGGCCAGGCAGGGCAGTCATGGGTGTGGGGGGGACTGGGAGACCAGGCAAGGGTTGGGGGATGATTGGGGGGCTGGGGGAGCAGGCAGGAGATGGGTCTGGTGGGGGTCCACCCATGGTCCCCTCCTCCCTCCTCCAGCCCCCTCTCCCACACCTCCTACTTACCAACATCGAGTCTAGGTCTAGATCCCTGCGGCAGTGAGTGGGGAATGCCCAAATCTCTGAAGCTCTCTGAATCTTTTCCAATTTGATTCAGAGAGCTTTGAATTGATTCAGACCTTTTTATTGGTCTCCTGATTCTATTCGGATTCGGAGATTGGCCACCGAATTGGGCTGAATCTCCTCTGAATTGAATCAGCACCCAAATCTTTGCACAGCCCTAATCCATATATTCTCCTTAAGTGACCAACCTCTGTGTTCGAGACATCCATGATATCATATATCTAAACCTATCAATCTATTTGTAAACATAGACACTCATGTATACACTTATCCTGGGTTTTTTATGGAATTTCTCTGTGAAGGCCCATAAAAAATGTAACTTAGTGATCAATATAGTATGCATAGCATGCTATGGAGGGTACTGCTTTTAGCTGTTCTATCTCTGCAGTGCTTTACTTCTTTTTGTATCTCAGCCCTTGAGCATGTTACCATCAGTGCTGCTGCTCTCAGAATAACAACTTCTTATATTAAGAATAATTCATATTTTGTTCTTCCTGGGCCTTTCCTCAGTTTCCTTTATCTTCCAGGACAGCAGGACCAAGGATATTTCCCTTAGTGTGTCTTAGTTAATTAAAAAAAATCTCAAACAGAAAATACAAACTGTTATATATTCAGTATTACACGTATGGATTCAAACTCATGAGTTGTTCCCCACAAAGCAATGAGATTGTCTTATAATGCTGAGTTTTTAAAGTAATAAAATTTTATTCATTTTATCTATACTTAGAGCCTTTAGAGTTAACATTTTTAAGCTTTTCTAGTAATTTCCTTCAAAATGTAAGAGAGATGATTATGTAGGAGCTGGAGCTTTAAGAGAAAGTACCAAATGTTGTGAAAGTTAAAAACATTGTAATGCCCTAAACACTGCCCTGCTATGGGCATACTGAATTCTACAGAACAAAATAGAAACTGGTACGAGAACCTAAGAACAGAATTGTAGGACTTATTTGATAGGCTTTAAAGTGTATTTGGAAAAGATGCAGTATAATTATATCTTCTGTACTCCTAGACTCCTGCCTTACTCACTGTACAACTTCCAGCTATTAAAAAGAATGCTCTGTGGAGCCATTGACTAACTCACTGGGCATGTCTACATATGCAATTAATGTGACTGAATTAACTTTGGTGCAATTTGAGCCAGGGGAAACTAATCCTGACCTTACCATCTACACATGTGTTTAAGCACAGTAATTTACTCCACTGTTGAATAGTATCTGTGTCTGATGGAACTATCTGACAGCACTGTAAATTAGTCTACACTGGACCTTTTGTCACATATATGTAGAGAGTGATGGTTTACTATGCAGTAAATTGGTGTACTATGCAGTAAAGAGTACTTGTAGACGAGCCCACTATGCATCTTAAGGATGAAGTTTCCTTAGTGGACCATGCCTTACAGATTGTACAAATCTTGTCCTTAAAAAGAGAGAAGCTTTCTTTGCTCTTCTTTTCCCCCTAACTAGCTACATAAAATGTGTGGGAATGAGAAGGGCTTCTCTTCTAGCCCCTCCCTGACCTGAGCTGTAAAATAGTTTCCAATCAAGCTGAAAGCTTGAGTAAGCAACTGAAAAAGGCACTTTAACATGTTATTGAACAGGCAGTTTAACCTACAGTCATCATTCCTAACTATAATATAGTAATATTACAGTAATATAGTAATATTACTTAAAATAGTAATATCACAGTACTAGGCCAAATTCAGCTAATCTAATTCCAGGAGTTGCCAAGTACACTTTTCCTGTGCCAGCCTAGCACTTACAACCTAAAGAGGATTCAGCCTTGAAGACAGTGTTATTTCTCCAATACTTTCTATCAGGGGATTGCCATTTGTATAGTACAGTTTTAATTCAATAATATGTTCTCTAGCATGAATTAATATATTAGCAGACACCACCACAATCCTGACAGAGCCTCTATTTTGCTAACATCATCCATTACAAAAGCTGCACTGATATCTTCATACTATACAACTATACACTGAACTGCATTGCAGTGGCTTGCTCTATCAGGTCCATACTTTCTTCTACAAATCATCGCCTTTGCCATTTATGCTAGCATAAACCATCATAAACTAATAGCTTATCTTCCACTGCCTATGTGCAGTTTGCCTTGAATCCAGGAGCTTTCTACTCTTCTACTGCTAAATTGTAGACTTAGATAATTATGTCCAACAAGAAATGATTATTGTAGAATAGGGTTGGATGTTTCAGAGGCATAAAGATGTCTGACCAGCAGTTTGTACATACCCTCATTGTTGGCATCCCTATGAGTCTTAGGTTACTCTAAGTTATTAGGGCCAGATTAGGATAAGCACCACCTTGGGTGGTATGTCTGTGTCTATATCTACAATATTAAAATCTATAATAACTTCATTTTAAAAGTATACTATTTTTTTAAGCTGAGCTTTTGTACAGTGGTGTCAACAGATTTTTTTTTTTAATGAAATCTGAATTTCAGCACTTATCTTTTACTTATTTATAGGCATTTTTGTGTTGCTCCTAAAAAGTAGCATTTGACTACTTACTAATTGGAATGAAATCTTGTGGAATAACAACATGCAGTGGCCTTGAACCATAAATAAAGGAGCAAAACTTGAGACAACTTAAAATAAGCAGCTCTGGCAGTACAACCAAGTGCACTGCTAACAAAAAGCAGGTGCACACCACAGGAGAGAGTAACAATCTAAGTGTGAGAGAGATGATGACAGTTCTATGTCCTAAATGTATTCATCCCAAGGTACATTTCTGCATCTGTTGCATATTTCACAGGTTCTCATTTCTTTAGAGGAATTTTAATCATTTAAAATAGACTGTAATGTGTAAGCATGATGGTAAGACGAGACATATAGACAATAGATGGTACACAAGATCCTTAAAATGGTTTGTTTTATCGTCTGCTGTGAAAATGTTCCTATCTGATCCTTCCTTTGTGCTCAAGGGACTTCTCTACACATGCTACCTTGTGAAGCTCTCCTGACTATGACATGATGAAAACTGTTTTTTTCTTTCTGAAAAGGAAGGAAAACTTGTCAACAACTGGCATTTTTATGATTCAATTATTCATTCTATTCCCACATTTAACTATTGCTTGCATGATAACCACAGTACTTTTTTTCTGCAATAAATACAATGTTCAAGGCATTCCACTTCTAATATCTGCATCTTCATTGTTTATTAGAAGAGATTTTACAGTATGGTCGCTGCATCTACATAAGACACAACTGCACAGTAGCTCATTACTACTGTGCAGTAGCATTGTGTGGCACAAAACATGATGTAATGCTACTGCATGATGCAATACTCCTGTTACTGTGCAGTCATCTCATACTTGTGTACATAAGTACTAAATGACTGCGCAGTAACAACTGTGTGTCTTGTGTAGACACAGCCAGTGCAGTGTGGTTGTGTTATATTTGTTGTAGGTACTTTATTTGTATTGCAATAATTCATAGAAGCTTTACCCTAGATCTGTCCATTTTGTGCTAGGCACCATATAAACACATGGGAGACACAGTTTTGACTCTAAACAATTTAAAGTATAGGTAAACAAGAAACGCAAAGGATGAAAGAGAAAATGAGACACGATAGGTCAAATGTCTTTTCCAAAGTCACATAGGTGAATGTCAGAACTTAGAATGATATCCATAACTCTTGAGATAATACCCTAGTGCTTTAATCAAGGGAAATCAACATTATTTTTAAGGTCATTATTTTTCCTTTAAAAATAAAGAGAAGAAAAATAGGTGTTATCAATGGACTTTGTGGTGAGTAGCAAAAGTATGCCCCAAGGAAGTTACAGCCTAGAAATCAGAAGGTATGGGGCATTTTGAATCTATTTTGCTTATATTACCTCTATGACGATGGTTATTTGTCCACTTTAAAAAATGCATGTAATCAAATACTCCAAATTTCAGTCGCTGAAGCATCATCGCATATTAAGACATTCCTTTAGAAATTCCTAAGTCTTAATATATTGTTTACTTCCCTGTGACATGAGAGCAACTCTAATCTTAAATCTCTTTAAGGGATTATTTAATCAAAAGTTTGAGACAAGTTGCAATGTGTCTCTTTCTATATGGCATAGCATAAGTGTTTGCACTCATTTTCATGAATCTCCATATAAGAGAAAAAGACTGCCACAAGCAGGTGGATATATAAGTGCTGCAAATTGAGTTGAGCTGCTGAACAGTTTTCCAACTGTTCCCATTATATCAGCCTTGGCTTACTCAGCAGTGAGCTTCTCAAGAAAAAATTGATTGTATGATGTCAGCTGGTAATGAATTAGAAAAACAACAGGTGCTTCTTTGTCCTAGTAACTAATGACTTGCTTTGAAAAGAATCTTGTCATTCCAAAAGGGATCATTTTATTATACCAAAAAAAAAAGTTCTAACTCACTTACATCCTAGAGATGTCATGGTTTATCCCAGATACTGTTTTTGCAACTTATGCTGCTAAACATTTTATTTTGAAAATATGTTTCAAGAAAAATATTCAACATAGACTGCATACATCATCACTGGACCAAACAACAGAGACAATAACATTCAGGTTACATTCATCTCATTCTGTACCAATGCCATATATGTCTGTTTACAGTGTCCCACTGATGTCTGTATTGGACAGATGGGGTGATCCCAACAGGAAACAAGAAATTGACAAGGATCTGACTTCAGTTCCATGAGCTTGTCTACATGGTCAATTAAAGTCCTCCTGGGCACATGTCTACACGTGTGCCCTCATCAGGAGGAAATTGTGCTTGACAGGAGCAGCCCAGTTTAGGGATGTTCCTGCCCTGCTCTGGCTCCTGCAGCAACCAGGGGGAGATCCAGGCCCCCCTGGGTGCCAGCCCCTTTCTATCCTGGCTCTGGGGGCAGCCCTGATCTGCATTAGACAGACATGGAAGTTGTCTCAACTTAGTGGGCAGTTCCCTGCCTGCCCCATGCAGATTGGGGCCAGCTGTGCAGGTTGGGCAGGGAGCTGCCCAGTGAGCCGAGACAGGTCTCCCCTGTCCTGCACAGACTGGGGTCATCCACAATGTGTGTGGGGCAGAGGAGAGGTGTCTCAGCTTGGTGGACAGCTTCCTGCTTACCCTATGCAAATTGGGTCTGATTCTGATCTGTGTGTGGCAGGTAGGGAGCTGTCCACTGAACCAAGATATCTCCCCTTGTCCCCCAGGGCTCAGGGCCCACCCTGATCTCTCCTCTCAGCTTGCAGGGAGCTGCCTACTGAGCTGGGACATATCCCCCACAGCCACTGTGACCCACTACTGCCTAGGCTGACCTAGGAAACTTGCTCCTGATCAGCATCTACATGTGTGCTTTGGTACATGAGTTCAAAGTGCCATTTAATAGTACCTGTCTCTGTGGGTACTAGCAAATGGCACTTTAAATTAATCTACTACACAGTAATTGCTGTGCACATGCAGACACGAATGCTGTATTGTGCATTAAATAAGTCTAATGCATAGTAAAGTGACTTCAGAGTAGATATTCTTAAACTTCACAACATTAAAAACTGAATTTTGAAACAGGGCCTAGTAGAACAAGAAAACATTGGCAGAATGGATTTTGTTAAACATGGTCTTGAAAGAGACTCTGGGTTTTTATTCCATTACCTAGACTAACTTTTGTAACCCTTATTTATATGAGAAAGTATTACTATCTCATGCCTAATCATTTTGTTTCCCTATTGTGCAGTGAGGGACAAACCATGTGTGTTACTTATTTGATAGCTTTTTAGGCTTAGCACAGATGTTCAAGAAGCCCAAGGTGGAAGTAGTCTAAGTACCATGGATTACTCAAAACAACTTTATTTAGTGAGGAAGTGAACAGAACTGACATTGGACATTAGGGTGGGGCATGGAAGCAGCTTGTACTGGCTGAGGTTAGCAGGCTGGAGTTGCTCCCACATGTCTCCCAGAAAGCTGCTGGAGCAGCCTATCTCCCCAGCCTTGCCCACCTGCCATACAGGGCCAGCCAGCCTCCTCCAAGATCTAAGCCAGAAAGCTGGGGTAAACCCATGTAGCAGGGGGCTCCCCCTCCACCCTCCCAAGTTCCTGGTGCAGTGAAAAGCAGCATAGCCCTGTGCTACAGCTCCTGGCTGTAATTGTCAGGAGGTTCAGGTGATGAGGATGAGGAAATGTAGCCCCCCTGCCATGCGAGCTCACCCAGCTTGCTGGCTCAGGTCTTGGGGTAGGCCAGGCCAAGTCAACAATGACGGGCGGGGGGAGGGGGCAGCTTAATTGCCCACCCACACCCCCCATCCCCAGTTTCAAAAGTGGCAAAAAGCAGCACAGCTCCAAACTGCCCACCCCACCTAAGAATGAGGCCAGGAAGCTGGGGGCAGCCCATGCAGCATGGATGCTCCATTCCCCTACCCCCTACCTGACTATACAGGGGGGAGATAGAGCCTTTTCTGTCTCCTCTTTGTGACAGCCCAGGGATGAAGCTAGGCTGGTGCTTACTTGGAGCTGAGGAACATGGGCCAAGGCTAGCATACTACCCTGTGAGAGGCCCCTGGGATGCCAGCAGAATATGACCTACTTTGACTCACAATGGGATGTGGTACAGATGTTCAATAAAGCACTCTAACCTAAAACATTTATTAAGTCTGATACCATATACATCCAGGGTTATCTTAGAGTGGGATCCACCATTTTTAAAGTGCTCTATGTGCCATGAACATCTGTTTGGTTATGGCTGTAGAGCACTTTCTGTGCTCTTATCGCACTATAAGTGTAACATCTGTAACCCAACCTTGGTGTCCTTATCCATAGTGATTGCTAGGGCTGTTGTCTCAGTTATCAGGCTTTAATTTCTGGATGCAGTTTAGGTTTAAACAGTCTGTTCAGGTCTGGAAATGGTTGCATATTGCCTGATAAGAAATGGTAATTCTCTCACTGCCAGAATTCCACCCTGGACCAGAGAACATTCCAATTTAAGTTTCATTGTTCCATCTGGTATAGCTTTATGGATGTCAAATGATAAAGAATAAAAGCAAATTCTTCCCATTCTACAAGTGCTAAGTTCTAGCTATAGAGCCCCCTTAAAGCCCATATTTAAATGCTTCACCTTTTTGAAGCACTCTGTTTTCTCTTCCTTAAAGCAAGTGAAGTATAGGATTGATGTCAGCAAGTGCTTTTTTATTAAACATTATGATTTGTGTTGGCTCTTACATGCAGATAGAACAGGTGGTTGCCTAGAGCAGCAAAATGTTTACTGAAAGTTTATTGTGCAAATGACTAACAGTTCTTGCACGTTTCATAGTTTGCCTATGGCAGCAAAATTTCCAGAGTTAGTTCTGGCCATAGTGACATGTATTTGCTATCTACCCATTTAAGTGATATACCTCAGCACAGCTATCATTTGAAATTATAGAAGAAGCTTGAGATCATGCTAGAATAATGCTCAGCCTTAGAGACAATCTTTACTCAGCAAAACATGAAATATGAATATGACAGATCTTAATTAGTTCTAGGCATTAAAACTAGGACCATGCCATGGTGCAGAGAATTAAATTAACTGCTTTTACAAACAACTTGTTTCTTAAAGGAATACAATTGTTTTGCACAAAAGTTAGCTTGAATTGAGAGTTGCTACATGTGCATAAGATGCCTTTTTCAATGTTCCTAACAATTTAATTTGCAAAGTGTCCAACAATGCAATAACTAGACAACTATAATTTCATTAATTAATGCCAGGATTCTCAAAGGGACTGATGAAACTTCCAATCTGTATCTTAATCCATTATCTAAAAAAATATAGCATATCAACATAAAAGAATCGAACAACATTGTTTTCTTGATAAGGAAATATTTTACATAATACTGTCTAATGAATATGGATGGATGTGAATATAATCAGGCATTTTTATCATGACCATTCTGCAGTTAGCATTAATGGCTGCCTACAGGAACTCCAGAGACTCTATTTGCAAAATTAGTGCTATAGTCATTCTCAGATTTGTGAAACTACTGTTTTGCTTTGCCTTTAATGTCCTATCACATCAGTCTCTGGGCACATGTACATTCATACTAAAGCAGGGGTGTCAGTCTCTTTCTAGGCCCTGGGTTGTATCCTGACCACAAAAATCCTCATGATCAGGATCCAGACCTGGCAGCAGGATGGCCAGTGGTGGAGGGGGTAGAGATAGTGGCAGCAGCAGCAGCAACAGCAACACCTGGGATAGGAACCAAAGTAGAAGGGCAAGCAGTGGATAGAATGGCAGCAGGCTTGTATTGGCAAAGCCCTTGCTCACCCCCTTGTCACTGACAACCTTGCCATACAGGACCCTCTAGTTCCCGATTCTGTCGCAGGCCTTACCCCTGCTAGCCCCATCTCAAAAGTCTTTGGCCCAAGGAGTCCAGCAGGCCAGAGGGAATGGTTCCATTGACCTGATCTGGTCTTCAGGCTAGATGTTTGCTGCCCATATGTGTATAATTAATTGATTCTATAAATTAAAAAGATGTTTTAGGATTGTGTTCCAAATTTACAGTGCGGGAAGTGAAAAGTAATGCGAGTATAAAGCAAATATAAATGAATTTCTATTCAAGACCCAAAGGTTCCTATTAAAATTTCAATGAAGCCATTCCCAAGGTGTTCATTCAATTCTATGGACTATTATTAAGAATGCACCATTGGGCTAGGGACTGAAATTACACATAAATCAGTATAAGTGATCAGAAACCAGTTCAAATCTGTAACACAGGAGAATTTCAGTGCACATAAACCACATTCAAAATGGCTAAAACCGGTTTAACATAAACGTGGATGTATATAGTATCAGACTTAACTGATTTGAGGTAAATTGGTTTATTGAACTTCTGTCCCAGATCCTCTCCAGATTCAAGTTAAGACACAGGTTCCCCAGGATGATTTGCACTTCCCCTAAACCCCCGCCCCTCGCAGGGAGCATGGGCTAGCCTTGGTCAAAGCTGTGTGCTCCAGCTGAGCAGGGAGATGTGCTCTAGTAAACCATGGCTTCTGGCCCAGGTCACTATAGGCAAGTAGCTGCATTTCTGGAACCAAAAGTGAATGTCTCTTCACTTGCTTATAGGTTCAATCTATGCAGTTTAGACTAACCTGAGAAGATTGAAGCAATTCAGCCTCAGGCTTTTTGACTGTTTGTACTTAGCTTTGATATCAAGCTTCATTGTAGTAGGCAATCATCACAATGTCCAAATGCTTTGTTTTTTGTGTATGAGGTCAGTGATATTACTGACTACTAGGGCTGTGCAAAGCTTTGGGTGCTGATTCGATTTGGAGGAGATTTGGTCCGATTCAGCAGCTGAATCTATGAAAATGATTGAATCAGGGGACCAATTAAAAGGTTAAAATTGATTTGGAAAAGATTCAGAGACTTTCGGTGATTCAGGCAGTCCTTGCTGGCTTCCACAGGGAGCAGGACCTGGACTCCATGCTGGTAAGTAGGGGCCAGGGGAGGGGAGGCTGGAGGAGGGGGCAGGGGGCCATGGGTGGACCTCTGCCAGGCCCCATCTCCTGCACTCCCCCAGCCCCCCTGAGCATGCTCTGACCACTGACCACTGTCCCAGCCCCCACATAGCTGCCCCGCCTGGCCCAACTCATGGCTTTAAAAAAAACAAAGCCCCCACTCACCAGCTGGTTCCAGGCAGGGGGTGATACCCATTGCTGTCCCACTGCTCATGCCATGTGGGAGGGGGCTCTGTCACTATTATGGTAATGATATTTGAATTTTGGGGAGCCCTGATTGTGCAGCTGAATGAAGCCGTTTTCCTGTGTCTCGGCAAAAGCTGCTGGTCACAAAGCTGGATGATATATTAAAAGTAACCTCAGCAAAAGTCGCTAGTCACAAGGCTGGATAATATATTAAAAGTAACTAACTTTGCTAATGCTAAAGTAAACAGATTCCTAACAAAAGTATAGGGTGCAAAGTTCATGATGTGTTGTGTAAAAATAGGATACAGACCAATGGCTATTGTTAGGGGACAAAGCAGAAGTATGGCCTTGGAGATAGTGCTGAAGTCAGCAAAAGAACTAGAAAAAAACAGCAAGAAACCACAACTGACTGGCAGATGACAGCGGTCAAAATCTTATGCATGCGTTCTTAGGAAAGAGGCATGTAAATGAATGAAATGCATAGGCAATACCATGCTAAGGAAGCAAACAGCAAACAGAGGCAAAGCTTGAGATGGGAGGAGAAATGGGTGGAACTGAAGTAGGGACATGAGCCAGGTAAATGTTAATAAGTATGAACCAAGGTGTATAAATGTGGAAAGAACTATTGTTCAGGGTGGCTCCCCGGTTTGTTGTTGTTTGGGAGCTAGTCCAAAGCTGTCTCCATTCTAAATAAAGCTGTTGTGAGCAATGTGTGCTGCTGTTTGCTCCCTGCTTGCTCTGGTTAATGAGTTATAGGATCCATGAGCAATTGGATCATTGTTTCCCTAGTTATCGAGTTGGGGTCTATGTGTCACTAACCCCTCGACCCCGTGCCCACTCTCCTAGTCCCCCCATGACCCCTGCCCACCCCAGTTCCCAGTCCTTTAAGCAAAATGCTTCATTCTCCTCCCTTCATTGGAGTGGAGTAGTGTGCTGCTGCTGTGGACGTGCTCATAGGCTGCAAAGATGTCTTCTATGCTGCCCAGGTGAGTTTGGTCCCTACTATCTTCCTCATCTCTGCTTTAGTGCATGAGGTTGTGGTAGCAGGTGTGTCTGTCAGGAGTGTTTTTTGTCTCGCAACACCCCTAGACACACCAGCTGTTCAGATGGTAGCCTCAAACATGCCTCCATTTCTCTCAGGCAATGACCTCACTAACTGCCTGCACCCTTATGGAATGATTACAGGGTCAGTGCGTAGACTGCTGCTTGGCAGCAAGGTCCCTGAGCTCCAGCATGTCCTACCCTTTAAAAGGCAGCTGTTTATGCTTCTTAACAGGGAGGGTCAGGGTTTACCCCAGTCCATGTCCTTCCTGATTGATGAGCAATGTTACAAGGTATACCTCACCACTGGGGACACCTCATGTTTTTGCTGTGGTAGCAGGTCCCACCTGGCTATCCAATGCCCAAAGAAGAACCTGTGGCTCCACCCAATGGTGCCTCATCTGCCTCTGGTGCAGTACTCCCATCGGGTGGTGGGGAAGGGCTTTCCTTCCAGTCGCTCCCCATTTCATCAGAGTCAGCTAGCTTTGTGACGATGGACCCAGCCCACTTTTCCTCTCTTCTTAAGGGAGGATTTGGCCCCTCCTGCTGGGAAAGGTAAGTACCAGAAAAAAGGGGTCTTCTAAAAAGGACTTGTCATACCCTTAAGACTTCCCCACCATTTCGAGGGGAGCTGAGGTTAGTGAGCAGGGCCCCCCCCTCTACCTGCCTCCTTGGCATCCCCCACCCCCTGACCCTGTAGTGCTTGGGTGTGACCTGGAGGTAGGGGAAGTGATGGTGGAGTCTGATGGCCCTCCCCCCACCTCTCAGCTCCTTGAGGCAGACAAGGTCAATATGGAGGTTGAACCCTCTGAGAGATGCAAGCAGTTCCAGGAGCAAGAGTGCCCAGCCCATGAGAGCACCCCACCCAAGAGATCAGAAACTGATGTCTGCCCTAGGCCTCCTTGGAGAATGCTGCTCCAACAGGTCCTGATGTTGAGAATCCTGGTGAGGGGACAAGTGCTCCTTCCAGGGCTTGTACAGCTCTTAGTGCCTGGCTTGTACAGCTCCTCCTCCTCAGGGTCAGATTTTGATTCTGCCTCTGAGGATGAGTTAACAGAAGTCCTGCCTCAGGAGGTGGTGTCCTCTGATTCAGCTAAGGTGCCCCCCTCAATATTCCCACCTTGGAGGTGGAACCTGTTCCTACTTCTGAGGAAACTCCCTGTGTTGGTTACTCTGTTGAATGCCTTATTGGTTTTCTTAACCAGACCAAGTGCCACCAGAGGTCCCCAACCCAGTTCTTTTTCAGCTTGGAAAAATGACTGCCCTGAAGAAAATCCTTGACCATCTCAAGACTCTGGACAGATGGATACTCATGGATCCTATTGATATCTACCATCATGCTGTAGCCTTCTATCAGGATCTGTTTGCAGCTGAACCTCTCTGCCTGGAGTCTACTAAGTGGTTACATGATGGCCTCCCCAAGCTGTGCCCAATAACAGCTGATAAACTTGAGCGAAAGCTGTCCCTGGAGGAACTCATGATTGCAGTGGGGAGCCTCAACATGGGCAAAGCCCCAGGGCTTGATGGGTTGCCTACTGAGTTTTATAAGGCCTTCTGGCCCCTGGCCCCTACCTCTTGCATATGTTTCATGAGAGCCTGGCTTTTAAACTCCTGCCTGTGAGCTGTCACCAGGCAGTTCTTACCCTGCTACCAGAGGCAGGGGACCTTGGCTGCATTAAGTACTGGTGGCCAATATCCATTCTGCGTGCTGACTACAAAATTCTGGCCAAAACCTTAGTCAATCAACTGCATACTGTCATAGTCTCAGTCATCAGTCCCAAACAGCTACTGCGTGACAGGCAGGACCATCCAGGATAATCTGTTCCTGCTTCATGACCTGGTGACAGCCAGACCTCTTTGAATTAAACATTGGGCCCATCTCCTTGGACCAGGAGAAAGGCTTTGATAGGGTTAGCCAGAACTACCCTTTTCAGATGCTAGAGTCCTTTGGCTTCAGACCAGTCTTCAAATCTGCCCTCCAGGTACTGTACTAAGACGTCTCCAATTTTTTGAAAGTGAATGGTGTGCTCTGTGCTCTGTTCCCAGCTCACAAGGGCATCTGCCAGGGCTGCACCCTCTCAGGAATGCTGTACATTCTGGCCCTTGAGCCCCTGCTTCATGCACTGCAACAGCACCTGACTGGCCTCATTCTTCCATTGACCTCTGGTTTGGGTGGTGGCTTGCTGATTAGGCTGACGGCATATGCAGATGATGTGACCACTCTCGTTGGCACCCAGGGTGATGTCCAGTTGCTGGTGGAGTGTCAGAGTGCTTACGAGTGCGCTTCCTCAGCTCATGTTAACTGGCCCCAAAGACAAACACTCTGCTCCTCAGTGCATGGATCAATCATCCTCCCCTGGATGGGGGTCTTGCCTGGCAGCATGAGGGCCTTAAAGCTCTGGGGGTATTCCTCAGCCCATCAGTCTTCCCAGCCTGAAATTGGGAAGGCCTCAGTGAGAAGGTGGAGATGTACCTGTGGCAGTGGTGCTGGCATTTGCCCAACCTCTCCTACCATGGGTAGGTCCTCATAGTGAGCTATTTAGCAGCTGCAACATTATGGCACTGGTGTGCTATGTTGGACCCCCCGCTGGATTTACTTGAACATCTTCAAAGACTGCTGGTGGACTTTTTTTCTGGGATGGATGCAATTGGCTCCCCCAAGCTGCTCTCTATCTGTCTACAGCTGAGGGAGGCCAGGGCTTGGTTGGCCTGGCAGATAGAGTGGCTACTTTCCACATACAGGATCTCCAGAGACTCCTTTATTATGAAGACCGCTCTCCCTGGCAGCAGCTGGCCTGTGTGTTTCTGCTCCGGGTAGGGAACATAGGGTTTGACCAAGAACTCTTTCTCCTGGATCCTGCTCTCCTGGACTGGGGCACCCTCCCACCCCTCTACCACAGCCTGGCGCAGGTCTGGTGGTCTGCCTTCTGCCTCCAACCCAGGGCCAGACATGTGCAGTTTCCACAGTTGCTGCAGGAGCCATTTGTCTACAACCTGGCCATGCAGCATAGGCTATTCAGACTCGGGTCTGATAGCCTTGCTGACACCCTCATCCAGTCTCGTGTGGTCTGGCCAGGCCACCTTCTTGATATGCCCTAGTCGGACTGGTTGTCAGCTGAGGCTTTGGCTGCCCATTTCTTTGGCTGCCCAGTTCTTTGGCTGCCCAGTTGGGCTGCGCAGTGGAGGCAGCAGTTGCCATCAAGAATTACCTCCAAATGCAGCAGGACATCCCTGCTGGAGATGTCTCTGGAGAACCCTTTCCACCACTGCCCATTGTCTTGGCCATGGATAACGATCTGGGTGGTGGGCCTGGCACTTTATTGACTGTTCCTGTGCCTTCTGACCACAATGCTGGGATTCACTTTGACATGCTCCCCTGGAAAGCCTTGTACACATGGGTGGTTTGTGTTTGCTACACTCCCATCCTAGTCACTTGACCTTACATGGCATGGAGGCAGCACCTAGTGGCACTGGCGCTTGCACCAGCTCACCCTGTGTGTCACACAATTTATAAGCTACCCATTGCCAAATGGACTGGTGACCTCCAGTGATGGTTGCTGCATAGGATACTGGCCACCAGCAGTCTTGTCCACCACATGGACCCAACTGCATCAGTGGCCTGGCCCTTTTGCCCAGGGGAGGTAGAAAAGGATTTATTCCATGCCTTTTTTGGGTGACCCCAGCTGCTGACATTCTTTGTTGCCCTTGACACCTTGTTACAGGGGCTAGATTTGGACCTCTCAGAGGCTACCTATATGTTCTCTTTTCCATACCAGGTGACAGAGTGGGGTGTCATCTGTTTGGCCAACTTGCTGCTTGACCAAGCCAAGGTGGCCATCCTTAAGAGTTGCAGAAACCAGCTTGCTGGGACTGGTTCTTATGATGCCCTACAACTCTGTCAGTTTTTGGTCCAGGCATGCCTGACACTGAAATTTGAAAACGTGGTCCTCCAGCAGACAGTACCCACCTTTTAGGCATTTTTGACCATTCAGGTGGTGCTCTGCAGCATCAAGGGCATCTGTTTAATCCCCACTCTGTGATACTGCTTGCCCCTTCCTGGGGTACCAGCAGGGGTCTGAGTGGGCTGTTGTTGTATTAGCTGTTTTTGTTTTTTAGAATGTGAGAGCAGCGCCTGTGGGCCATAGCCCTAGGCTCTGCCTGTTGTACCTGGGCCCCTGCATGGGCAGTGTTTTATTTATTTTTTATTGCTGTTGGATTGTTACCCCCTTTTCCCCTTAATAAATGTTTATAAAAGGTCAAACATCTTTCTTTCTTTGTTTCTTGCTTTCTTTCTTGCTTTCTTTCTTTCTTCGAGAAGAAGGCATACAAAAATACAGAGTTGGGCATTCCATAATATTTTGGCTAATAATATTGATATTACCCTGTTTAAAATATAATTTGTGCTCCCAATGAAACAGAAATCACATCTTTGAAGTGTTTTTAAAGTACAAGTCATATTAACACATTTCCATGATATTTTGAATAGAATGTCAGAACATTCATAATGAAATGCCATTAGTACTTTGGACTTCAAGGGAAAAGGAAACACACAGAATTCATTGTTTTATTCTGAGTACAATGACTTGATAGCAACATTTCCTAGCAGTTAATGAATGTGCTAGTCACCCTATGACCAATACATTCATTGTAAAAAAGGTTATTCTTTGACATGGACACAGAAAAATTCAATTGAAGCACAAAGCTTGACAATAATTTCTAAGAGATATATTTTTTAATGAAATATTATATTAAAGTTTAAAAAAATGCTTTGGGATCAGGTATTTGGTTGTGGTGGGGGAGGGGTGTTGCTCCATTAAATGTATTCTCTGTTTAAGTATATTATAACCATCATAAGAGTCACTGCATTCTCTATTTATTTTCTATGTACCAGATCTAGCCATAGCTATTGGTTGGGATACAGACATTCCTATCTCAGTAAAATGATCCAAAGATATAGATTCCACCACATCTCATCTCTCTGGGTAACCTGTCCCACTGCTTTACTACCCTCCTCATGAGAGGGTTTTTCCTAATATGTAACCTAAATTTACCTTGCTGCAACTTGAGACCATTGCTCTTTGTTCTGTCATCTGTCACCACTAAGAACAGTCTAGCTCCATACTCTTTGGAACCACCCTTCTGATAGTTGAAGACTGCTATTAAATCTTCTCTCAGTCTTCTCCTCTCTAGACTAAATAAGCTCTGTTCCCTCAGCCTCTCCTCATAAGCCATGTGCTCCAGCTTCCAAGCATTTTTGTTGCATTCTCTCCATGTTTCAGCTTCATTTTCATGACCCATCTCTGGTCTAGTCAAGTAGGCCAAACTCCAGCTTCTTGCTCATTTGAGGAAAGGAAATGTGAAAGGTGGGTGTCTGGTGCTCAATATTTTTGACTAGGTGTTTACACAATCCCAGTTACTAGCCAACTGATGTAGTAGGTATTGTAGGTTCACACCCTCTATGCATAATTAAGACTTCAGTGTGACTTTTGGATCAGGTATGGAGGAATAAGTCTTGGGTGTGGTGGTCCATGGTGGTTGTGGATCAATATATATTTAGGTTTGATATAGAGATGGAGATGGCAGTTAGAGGTGGAATGAAGGCAACATTTATGTTTTACCACACTGAAATAACTAATAGTCTGATTAAAAGGCTACTCATTTTGAATGTGGGAGACCAAGGTTCAAGTTTTTGCCCTATCTGACTTGAAAGAAGGGCTAGAATGTATACTCTGTCAATGAAAGTAACATTTTTGTTGCTGACATATATAAGTATTCATTTTGCTTTGTTTTTTTTATTTGTTTTCCCTGAGTGGCAAAAACAGTTAGAATACTTTCTCCCACCTTTCAAATCTCTTAATTTATGCTGGTGTCTAAATCAGTCCCCATGGCCAGTAGGTAGATGATGTTTGTCAGATATCCTAGCACAACTGATTGGCTTCTGGGTCCTAGCTGTTTCTCACCAAGATTTCTAACTGGGCCCAGGAATTTCACCCCCACCCAAGCTTTGGGAATCATGGTAGCTACAAACCCCATGGCTGGGGGGTTTCATGGTGTGCCCAGTGCAACCCTGTAGTTGGGAACCCTGTCAGCTTTTCATGGTGTGCATAGTGCAACCCTGTAGTTGGGAACCCTGTCAGCTGATGGGGCTCCTCCACAGAGGAGAGCCTGGTACACGTGCAAATTAAAGCTCAATAGCAACCAGATATAAAGCTAGTACATTTTCAGGGTCTAACTTTATAGATGGTTGGAGCCTTTTGTGGTGTGATAGCTACTTTTCATATGTAGCTGGTTTTATGGTAATGTCACAATTAACCAGGGAATTGCACGATGCCTGTAATATGTAAAGGGGGCCACACACACAAATATACAATTTATTGTCCAATTATCAGAGATAAAATTTATATTTTGCCAAAAAATATGTAATAACTAATAGAAAAATGATCAAGAGAAATGATTTTTCAACAAATTGTATTTTGAGATTAAATACAATTTTTGTTTAATTCTGTATATCAATTATGTCTCGTATTGTTTACAAAAAGTGAAAAATTGATCTTTTTTTCTTTTCTTTATTTTTCTTCATTTTTTTTTCCTTGAGATAATAAGTGTACTAATTCTCTTTGAAGTAGGAATTATGTCTTCATGTGAATTTACCATGCCAGAGTGTAAATTTTATTTATTCCTCTGCCTGCATATCTTTAAGATGATCATATATGGTATTAAGTGATACTATGAAAAGTCATTCTAACTTAGTGTAACTGACAGTAGCAGAGGTTGAATCAATTACATCTTTATTTAATAACTAGCTAATTGCCCATCAAGAATGACGGATTTCAGGGAGTGCTTACATGCCCCCCTCTAGCCCCACACTCACCCTTTGGAGGCAGCCATGTAAAGATTTCCTCTGCCTCCTCCTCCAGCCTCCGGGCTCCCTCCCCCCACCCACGTCTGCCTCACAGCAGGAGGAGCAGGGCTTCCCCCCCACCTACCCTCCCTCCCTCCCTGCCACCTCTGCCACCTCTGCCTCCCTGCCAGTTGTTGCCAGGGCCAGGCAGCAAGGGGGCATCACCACCGTGGCCCCCCTCTCCTCCCCTCCCCTCCCTGCTTCCCTCCTTTCCTTCCTTCCTTCCTCTTCCTTCCTTCCTTCACTGTCACTCAGACCCAACAACCACCATAACCCCCCATTTCACCTCCATGCACCCTGCACCCACCAGGCCTGCACAGCCTCCCTCCCTCCCAACTGCCTCCCCCTCCCTGCTGGCTGTTGTTGGGGCTTCCTTCCCACTCTCGTCTCTCCCTCCCTCCCTCCCTCTCCACCATCTAGCACTGACAACAGTTGCCACCATGACCCTTCCTTCACTTCCCCCTGCCCCACTCCCCTCCCTTCATCCCTCCCTGCTGCCTCCCCATCCCTGCTGGCTGTTCTGGGGGATGTTAGGGATGGGTAGCAGGGTGGCGCCACCACCATGACCCCCTGCCTTCACCCTTAGGCAGGAAAGCATGGGGAAGCCTTGCTGCTCATGCGGCATGTTTGCCACCGCCACAAACTCTCCCAGCAGCGGCTCAAAGTTGGGCACCCGCAGCCCGGGCCCACACAGCCAATCACTGCCCACCCTCTCACTGGCACATCGGCAGTTGGCCAAAAGCATTACAGACACATAGACAGACAACATCCCTTTATTATATTAGAATGTTAATTCTTGATCCACACAGTTTTTTTGTCTACTTAAGAACAATGAGACAAAGAGAACTGAAGAGAAAAAAAAGGAATAGGAGTATTTTACTTTTTTTTTTCACTCCCCTCCCATGCCCTTTTCTTCTGCAAAGTATGTCCTTTGCACTGCATGAGATAATACAAACATAAATGATATTCTGCTAGCAATGACGTTGACTTATGACATGCACCAACAGTAGAGAATGAATTTTTCTGGAAGCTGATAGTGGATTTTTGAAACCTTCATTTCTAACCTAAGTTGGTAGGTAACATAAACAGTTCTTATCTGATGTCTGTATCTATATTAATAAACTACCTGTCTGATTTCATGCATACAGATAGCACTCTTGCCACTTTGGACAGTTATATTTGCTCTTTCAGAACAAGGGCAAAAGACTGTTGGGTATGATGACTATGTTACCATCCCAGTCCAGAGGTGGTTTTCAAGGTGAGGGTTAAAACTAATGGGTTTCCAGCAGGGTGAAAGCTTGCACTACCAATGTCTACACTGTGTTTGAAGAAAGATGTGTTTGCATTCTCAAACATGAATCCTATATCATGTGTGAACACAAAAATCACTAATAAATGACAGTTGGTGATTTCTGCTGTGCTGTACCATCATTCTGGAAAAGAATACTGTTTGTTTACAGTGCATTCCTGAGCAAACAGCAGCCTACCATCAAAGTGAACGAAGCTTTCTTATGACAAGCTGGTAGGGGTTTTTTTTTGCTTGGGACACAGGCATGATTTGATTTGTAACATTCATTCTCGGGTTGCTAATAGACCACCAAGAAGCCTGTTTTATTTAAAGCCTCACACATTAAAGTCACAGATACATTCCTGCAGAACTTCTTAATGAGGAAGGTGTTTCCTGACAATATCCATCTCAGTAGAGTGCTGCTGGGTTATTAAGAAGAGCTGAAACAAGTGAGAAGTACTGTGAATTTAATTTCACAGAAAAGAACAGAAGCATTTTCACTGTAAGCAGGGAAAGCGCTATAGCTGTCAAACACTCCTCATTTGTGTCCTGAACAGGTGCTTTTTCCTTTCTGTGTAGCTTATTGATGGTCAGATTGCAGCCACCCTCTGAGGGTGTGAAATCAGGGAGGATGCAAGCATTCCCAGAAATAACGCACATAAGGATTTTGCTGAGTAGAGCACAAGGCTGAGCAGAAAGGCAACAAGTTTCCAGAGTTAGTACTAGCTATGCTAGTACCAATAAAATTCAAGTTACATGCATTAAAACTTTGTTAACTAATTTGCTCATAGAACTAAAACAGGGAATCTATTTGCCACCTCAGGAACTTGGCCAAAATACAAAAATGGATATAAAATTAAAATATAGAACATTAATTCCCTTCTTATTCTACAGTAAATTAATTTCCAACTTAACCTACAACCTGTGTAAATACATGTATTTTCCTTTCTTGTGATGGAAGCATTTTTTGGCCTCAGGAATGCAGTCCACAACAATTCCAGGTATAAACTGAATCCAGAAAATTAGTACAATGTTATTTGAAGCAAAAGGGCCACAGGAATTGTGAATTAGGCCCAAAGAGAACAGTTTTCCATTCTTCCCCTCCTCTAAAAGAACTGTCATTAATATTCACTGGATAAATGACATTAGGAACATTTCTATCTTATTAGGAACAAGTACCCACACTAGAACCTAGGACTCATGCCTATTTACAAGAATACCTATCTTATTATTCCACATACTCTCTGGCTTGTTTTTCTCTTTTTGACTGCACATACCCTTTCTCTTGACTGTCAAGTAGGCTAACTTCATGTGGATAGCTGGGACAGGGCCTAAATAATACCTAAACTACAGCCTTATGGTTAAAGCACTTTGTTAAGAAGGAAAAGATACATATTCAGTTCCCCTCTGAGTGAACTGGGGGGTAAGAATTAAAAGCAAGGTTTCCTCCTTCTCAGGTAAGTGCACTATCTGCTAGGATATTGGTCTTCATGCTTCCATGGGATTTTGACTAACTACAGTCTTGGGACTTGGTTTTATAAATGTACTTACATATATTGCATACCTGCTTGGCCAGAGATTAACACTACAGAGCATGATCAGTGAGTGCTTCATGTAGCAGGAAGCTCCTCCTACATTAAGGAAAAGCAGGCTGCAAGAGAAGCAGGCTGCAGGTTTGGGAGAGGGAAATCAAAGGAGCCACATGACCCAAAAGGGGCTGGGCTTACAGGATATAAAGTGTTGGAGCTGGTCAGGGAGTTGGACTTGGAAGCCATGGAGAGAAGAGCTCCTGAGCAGAAGGGCTGCAGCAAGACTGCTGACTAACACCTGAGCTGGGATAAACAAGACTGGTGGTGCAGTGATTTAGGCTGTATGCACAGTGGAGTTCTCAACTGCCCCAGGAGTGGGGCCAAGGCCTGAGGAATAGAGGCTGAGTCCAAGGAGGAGCAGCAGAGTGATGAGAGAGGGCAACCTGAGCGAGGTAAAAGCAAGGGTCAGGGACCCATAGCCCAAGTAGGGCAAGAACAAGCAGGGCCAGAAGGCCCATAGCCTGGGAAGGGCAGAGTCTCCTGGGGGTAATAAAGCCTGAGCCCAGGAGGGATAGAGAATATAGGCCTGGGTCCTGTAGGTACAGTTAAAGAGACAGAAGTCTGATCCAAGGAGGGGAAGAAAATGCAGGTCTGAGCCCAAAAAAGGTTGAGATTGTCTGATGTACGTAGGTGTGAGCCCAGTAGGGGCTGGGATGGTTAAAGGCAGTGGGGCTGGAGGCCTGAACAAGAGCAAATACTGTTTCATGTTTAGAGGCCCACACTGACTGTAGCTGATATTAGGGCTGAAGTGTGCATGGATGAAAGATTGACAGGATTGGATAATGGAGATTAACATCCAATGTTTGGTAGCACCTGTGAGATTTTAGCATGACTAAAAGGGATGGGTCACCATTTGGGCACCCAGAGCTGAATTCTAATATGGTTGTAAGTGCCAAAAGTTACACTTAAAGATATTATGCATATAGAAAATGTCCTAGGAGGAAATTAAATTAAATCCTTTGTGAGCTGTGTGATGAATCTGACCTAAAAACAAGTGAAAGGCAATATTTGAAGTTGCATCAAGTATTAGAAAATTAGTTTGGACTTGAGGCTCTATATGTAGCAAACATTCCAGATATATTGTTTTTTTGCCTTAAAAATGCGTCTTACTGTGCCATCAATATATGACATAACATCACATAATATACTTGATACAGGCTATTCACGACTGTGGTAGCACAAAGACCTAGGTATCCACCTGATAAAACCCTCATGGAAATCAGCAATTCACAAAATTCAAACATTGACGATTCATCTTAGATGTTGTTTTAAACAACAAAAGATATTTTTTTCCTGCTTTGGGCTTCCTCTAAACTAACCTGTGAAGATTCAGCCTTAGGATTTTTGACTGTCTGTACTTAGCCCAGAAATCACTATATTTAAAAGTCTATTTCTGCCATTCTGTCTATCGAGACATTTGAATGTTAACAACAGCACTATATTATGAGAACTGTGAACCAGGAAGTGTTCCTCTTGCAATGTCTGTAAATCATCTACTGTATTTTGGGGTACCTACTAACAACAGATACTGCATGCACTGAATAGGATAGCTAGAAGACAGTATTCACAACGTTGCAAGAAAGTTCTAAAAAGGAAAAGAGAATAGAAATGTCTTCCAGTATTAACCAGATCAGACATTTGCAGAGGTGTGTTGAATCTCTCACCACCATAGATGCTCAAGGATAAAACCTTAGCTATAGTCTGACCGTTTAGTGATAGAGTTTCAATTATATCATGCTGGTTTTACAATATGTGAATAAAGCACAACTTTGTCAATATGTTGTGCATGCACTTAAGGACCACTTTGTAATAGTCTGCCCCAGAACAACTGCCTGTCTGGCTCAGGACAGCCAGCAACACATGACTTACAGTATATTGCTTGCTATATTCTATTATCCATGATCCGATTAATTCAGAAATGGTTGAATGATTTCTGAAATCTTAAGTGCATTTCATTTTTGACACTATCTTTTTTGACAAGCTTGTTCACTTTTTTCCTTATATTTGAAAAACTTCCCAGAGATTTATGAACTTGTGGAAAGCTAGAGTGAAAGCAACTAAAATGCTATGTTTATCTTTGTTTTATTGAATATGACACATTAAGATGAGAGAAGATAGTAATAGCTTTCTGTATGGGTCACATATGCACTATATTGGAGTTTATCCATGTGACAGCTGTTCTTATTGGGTTTGTTTTTAAAGACATGCTGGAGCACTTGGACATTTTAAGATCATTTTGAAGTGTTTTTGTGATCATGAAAGTCCAGGAAATATGCAAGAGACAAAGATATTTTCAGCTTAAAACAGTTTTTCCTGTTTACTTTATAAAGCTCTTATCAAGGTCATGAATGTGCTTACTAGAGTATAGCTGTCCACCTGAGAGGTGATATTTGTCAACTGTCACAGCAAAGAGGTAGAAGTTGAATAGATCAGGAGACCAGTTCAATCTCCCTTTGACTAACAGAGGGACCTCAAAAGACACATGTGAAGTGCATGAAAGGCATGGGATTACCTTGCCTTCATCTACCCCATAGGATGAAAGAAACATCATCACTGCAGCCCTCCTGGTAAAACTGTAGGGCAGTACAACTGCAGTGACTGAACTGTCTATACATAAGGGAAGGCCAGATTTTATTTTTTTAAGGAGTAGATTTTATTTTTATGAATATGTACAGAGAATAAAGTAACCTTATCTACCCCAATTTCTCTACTGTATGTATACATATTAATATGTGGCAAATCCTCAGAACACTCAAAGATTTCAAGGAGATTTATGAATGAGTAAGGGATATGATATTTAGTCACTGGGGAACTGAGGAATGTAGGATGCAGTTATTGAAACTCCTGAGAAAAAAAAAAAAACTAGGAAGAAAAAATGTTCTTTGCCCCTTCTGGAAGAAGCATACATTTTGCAGTACTAAATTGGGAAAGTAATGGATTGAGTTCCTTCTGAAGTAATATCTGCTAAGAATATGCCTTGATCAAGGTGCAGTAATATGGTTATTTCTAATTTCTAAAGTAAAAATAATGCCATTCTTCTTTCCCTCCCTCAGAATTGAAATTGGTTGAACTGCCGCAACATGGTTTGGACATAGGTGGACCAGTTTAGAATAGATATTAGTTTATACCTGGGAATTTTAGGTAATTTGCTAGTACTGATATTACTGATTTATGTATGTATTTATTTATTAAGACTAGTATCTGAGGCCATGAGGAAAGAGGGCTAGGCAAGTTGCCATGAATAATCTAAGACAAAATTCCTCGTCATTAAATATGTATATTTATATAATATATACATATGTATATTATACACATATATAATATATATAAATATAAACATATAATATACATATATATCATAGATATTAAATTATAATATATACATTTATATATATATATTTTTTTACATTAAATATGTATGAATATGTATATGTGCGTGTGTGTATATATATATAGATATATATATCTCATCTTCTCCATATCTTTTCCTTGGCATTCTAAATATAGTCAGACATGTGATGAGGTTAACTGTTAGTCCTCTCTGGTAAGTTCTGCATATTATTCTTTACTTCAGGTTCTGAGTGTCCCAAAACTTTCAGAGGCTTTTATCCCAGAATACAGGAGTCTAATACACTATCCAGGATGTTGATACAACTGAGGTACAGAAAAGGACAATTTGTATTTTGGGGAATAAGAAATAAAAATAAGGTTTTGATATTTCCTGTGTGTGTCTAAATGTGGATTAGATCTGGGATCAGTTTACTCATGACTAAACTACTTCTGAGTAAACTCTCCTGGGTAGATATCTGCACATGAAGGGAAGTGGGATCAGATTTGCTGCTAATTGCAGCAAACTGCTTCCACTTCCTGGGGCATTGCAATAGGCCTCTGCCACAACCAGGAAGAAGTCTAAACTCCCCCCTTGGTGACAGTCCAGGGGCTAGAAGGGAGCACCAAACCAGGAGATAGCTGTCTCCTGGCCAGGGCCAGGATATCACTGCCTTCTACTGGGGTGAGGACAATGTCCCCTGCCCTGGGCAGCACGGAGCTCCTACTCAGGCTCCCTGATTGGGGTAGAGGACTTGGAAAGAACTTCAAGGAAGGGGAAAGTCCCAGGCTTCTACCCCTTTCCACCAATGGGACAGCTAGCAATTAGCTCCACAGTTCCCAACCCCCACTCTGCCATCACAGGGTGGAGGTTGGGGAGCCTGCTCAGCTTCATGACCATGGAGCTGGGTGGGGAACAGGTGGGAGAAACCATACAGCTCAGGCTCATGGTGAAGTGGGGGCTGGGAGATAAGAATCTCCTAGCCCCAACTCCCCAATCACAATCTTGGAGTGGGGGGCTTGGGCTCCCTGCTGCCAGGGTAGACGGACCGAGTCCCCACCCAGGCTCTTATGGCAAAGCCCACCCTGGCAGCAGGCAGCTTATGGGGGCAGGGAGCCATCTCTCATCCCCTGGGATGAGGGATTTGCTCCTGGTCAGGTGTCTACACGAGCACTACTTCCCAGTTAGTAAATATGCTACTTGCATTTGTAGGTAGGAAATTTCCTCCTGATTAGTGAGGTTTACTGCTCAGTCAGCATGTAGACATGTAGATGAATGTGCTTTCCGTGCAGTAAACTACTCTGCTGAGCAGTAAAGCATCTTGTGTAGATGCACCCCCTATGTAGCATTATCTCTCAGTTCCTGTTATCTGGGCTGGATAGAGCTTTAAAATGTGTTCGCACCTATGTGAAGGATTCCTAGGATACTCACCCATACTTAAACAGGGTGAAATGACTTGGCCACCCTCCTATAAGAATACTTACTCATAGGATGGACACAATGAACTATCACTTGTTATTAGCAAAAGTCAGTTAAATTACAGATTTATGAAGCCCTAGCATAGTTGCTAGGATACCTTCAGTCTCTGAAATTATTCTTTCTGTTTCTGCTCAACATGGGAACATATTTGGCCCATAAAAGTGCTAAACATTACTGAAAATCTGGTGTCTCTTGGGACTTCATAGTTAAATTTAGGAAATACATGTAATATTTTGTCATGCTGGTAAAGGTGTAAAAAAAAATGTTTTTGTTGGGGGGGTTTCCCTCCTGAATGTATATAAAAAGAAAGAAAGTGAAGGTGAGAGGGTGAGACTTATTGTGTAGTGCTGAGTCACCATTTTTGAAAATAATATCACATAAAAGTGCTGGTGCATATTGAAAAATATCTCAGGAAGTAATTTTGCCACACTATGATTTATTATTTTAACAAAATGACAATTGTTTGCAAGGAACAATTTTGTGTAGATAAAAGAATCATTCTTTTTACTTGTGATTTGAAGCTCTGATGAAATCTAATGTCATTAAACATTCCAACTGTAATTGACTAATAACATTCCTATCATGGCAAGTGTCATTCATGTTTTATCTTAAGGGAGAGGTAATGCTGTTTTATCAGCTGCTGGCAGGAAATTTGCTGTCAATAAAACCATCCAAGATGCACAAGCTCTTCAACACATTTTGATAATGTCCATGTTATCTGAATGGGGAAAAAATAGACAAGTAATGCAAAACTAGGGATTCCTCTTTTTTTAATAACAGCAATAAAGGCAATGTGTTACAGCTTCCATTGTGCTGGTATCTCTGAAGTATAACTTATTAAATATGAATTTAGCATATACACATTGTGAATATTATTTTTCTAAAATACAATTATTTTTCTTTCTTTGTAGTGGAGTGCATGTATTCTGAAGTAGCATGGTAAGAGTGGATCTATTCTAATCAGATTCTAATTAGTGTTTATTGAAACACCATAGGACACATTTTGAAACATTATTTAAATTTTGAACAGTGTTCAAATTTCTGAATAAATATCTGTTTGGTCTTCAAATCCTTTTTAATTGATGTTTTATCCATTTTGACAAAGAAAAAAAAATAGAGAGTTATTTCAAACAAACAAACAAACTAAAACAAATCAAGGATAGCATTAGGTTAAAAAGTGATAGAACTCTGGATTTTTAAAAATAAATCTTAAAATGCAAGTCAGAACTGGGTTTCCCCATAGGTTTTCTAGTTTGTTTGTTTTTTCCCCTTAGAATTGTATCAATAAGTAAATTAATCTATTGATATAGATATGTACATATGTATGTGTGTATGTAATTGTACTTTTATACTGAACTCTTTATTTCCTCACATAAGACTTATTCACTGAAACTACTTATCTATCTTGTAACCATGATTATTTCTAACAGTATTAGTGGCTATATTCAAATAACCATATTTCTTTCTATATCCTGTAAGATCTTTGGTGAACTCTTTTGCAGTGTGAACAAGACAACCTAATTAGAGGTGCACTGATTTATCAGGCTGCTTTAAGATTGGCACCATGTGAAGAAAACTTACCTGAAGAAATGGGGAGGTGGTGGAACACCAAGCCGGGACCCAATTGTGGCAAAAGTGAAACTGTGGCAGCCGGAGCCACCGTGGCAAAAGAGCAAAAGGAAAAAAAAGCAGAGAAGTCAGGAGGAGATGGGAGCAGCTCCCACATCGACCTGAGTATGTTTTATAAGAGCGTGGTGGGGCCGATTGGTCGGGCAGATGCCTGATGCTGGAATAAAATACCTGGAGGAAGAGAAGCCGGCAGGACCGGAAGTGGAGTCCTCAACCAGCCCAGACAGGCCAGAGCACTCAGGCAGTCCCAGTGAGAGGACCTGGTGGAGACCCCAGAAAGGGGTTACGATGGGGACTCAGGGCCAGGGAGGGCCCAAAGAGCTAGCTACAGAGTCGATGTGGACCGAAAGGAGGAACAGTAATGACTGGAGTACAGCTGGACCCAGCAGGGTCAGGATCCAGATGCAACAGACAGACGGCAGGTACCAAACCCGGGGAGGAATCAACACATGGGGGGATGGAGCGCTGCTGAAGCTGGACACCATGTAGGCCCGGAAAGAGGAGGCCGCAGGGGATGCTCAGCAAAGAAACATTGCCATTAGCCTGTGGCCAAAGACTCCAAGAGACCAAGTGCCAAGAAGGTTCATATTATCAACCTCGATGGCGCAGGTGACAACATTGCTTTTGGTGGTAGGCGGGGTGTAGGGGAGGCAGAGCCCCAAAAAGAAGGAACAATGGGAATGACCAAGGGAATGCACCAGGGGAAGCAGGACCAGACATCATTCTCCCCATAGAAGAATTATCATCATCAAAGATATGGCAGGTGAGACCCCTGGGGGACTGACCCAAAGTTACCCCAATAGTCAGGCTGTGCTGCCTTAGGAGCCATGGTGAGGCTCAAGAAGAACCCACACCTGCAGCATTCAGGGGAAAGGCATGGGAGGCAACACGATGATATAAAGAAAATTGTCTGTATACATGGGAAAGGCAAGACTTACCTCAGCCAGGCAAGAAGCGGAGCCAGTGGGACACCACACCGGAACAGAAACAAAGCAAAAATTATACTGCAGTAGGTGAAGATGCTGCGGTAAAAGGAAAAAAAAAAACAGGAAAAAATGGCAGAGCCGGGAGGAGCCAGGGTAACTCTTGCATCGGTGTGGGCACACTTTATGGCAGCATGCTGGGGTCGACTTGCCGGCCCCCTGAGGCCAGCATAAAAAGCCCGGCAGAAGAAGAGCTGGGAGGACCAGAAGTGAGGTCCCTGATCAGCCCAGAGTGGCCAGAAATAGAGCAGATTCCCACTGCAGGGACATTGTGGCTGCCCCAGAAAGGGGCTTTTTTTAAATAAGCAGAGCCAGACATAGCTCAGTAACTTACCCAAAGGAGCACCGTGGGCATCAGACATCTCCAACCCAGACTGGACCCAGGGAGGACCTGAAGGGACAAGAAGAGATGAACATCTGAGCTGCAACAAGTATAGAGCTGTGAGAGAGATAGAGATGCTGTGGGGCAAGGTAACCCAGGGTCTGGAAGATGCTTAGGCAGGACAAAGTACAGTCAGGAAAACTTGGACGAGATAACAACCAGATTCGACCTTCATAAATTCAGAGGGCTGAAACACCAGAGATCATACCATACCAACTCTAATAATCTGGAGATGACAACTTTGGCTGGCATTAAGTGGGGTGTAGGGGAGGTGGAGCCCCAAGCAGGAAGAGCAATCTGTAAGATTGAAGGAAGTTACAAGGAAGGGCAGAACAAACCATCTTCCTCCCAATTAAAATAATTTCCAGCAAGATGTGGTAGGAGACACCCCCTGGGGGACCTCCCAAGACATAGCCTAATAATAATCCTATATCTTCCTTAAGCAAAGGTGAAACCAGAAAAGACCCTATGGACATGATGCATGGGTGGACTGCATGGGAGACTACAATTGGGAATTTACCTAATATGGCCGATAGCTTGGCTGATAAATGACCTGTGCATGCATGGCAGCAGGCCTGGGAGGGGACTATGGAGGGGGGGCTATAGACAACACAAAATTTGCCGTAGTCCCCCCCAAAACTCCTTCCCAGCACTGCTGCTATCCACCCCAAGCTCAACTCCACCCCACTGGGAAAAGCCCACCCTGTCCTGCCATGTGCAGATCTGGAGGCACACCTCTCCCGCCCATGCCCTCCCAGATGAGCAGCAGGAGCAGTGGTGGGAGCTGCTGGATGGGTGGCCAGGTGATGGATGAGCCACAGGATGAGTGGCTCCCAGATGTGTGGTGCACAGTGGTGGGAGCTTCTCACACACACACACACACACACACACCTCCTGGATGAGTGGCTCTCGAAGCTGCTCTAAGCAAAGTGCTCCTCTCCACCCCCACTCCCAAAGTATGTCTATAAACACTCTTCATGTATGTTTCCTGTGCTATTCTATTGGGTATCCTGAAAGGTGGACACCGCCGGGTGTCCTGGACACTGACCACCTATGAGAAATCTAAGGGGCGGAGGGTTGTTAGGTCTCCTCAGATAGCCAGGGCCTTTCCTGTGTTATCTATGTTAGGGGTGGATTTTGGGGTCAGGGATATACATAGAGCTACAGCCCACCCTCATATACCCTATAAATACATAGAGGCTCCAATGAAGTTCAAAAGTATATTATAAACTCGCAATCACAAAAAAACCCAAGATTAACAATAGGAAATGTACATAACCACAAGTATTAACTATATACGCTGGTTAACTGCAATACACCATAAACAGACCGGCCAGAGCACAGTGAAGCGCAGCGTCAGGGCCTTCACAGACTCACTGAGCTGGAGTGACATTGAGGCCCTCCGTCTTTTCCCTCAGAGTGTACTCAGACCAAGAGTGAGGAAAGGGTGCTAATTGCCAATCCAGTGGATGACTGAGGTCCCGATCCACTAACACTGTTACAGGTAAGTACCCATTATAATCCAATCCAATAGGTCACCCCTCTCTCTCACTGCTACAGTCACTGCTCACATGCCTCAGACATGCAGGTATGATCACAAGCCAAGTAAGCTTGCATAGTAGTCAATCCTCAAGTACTCTCAAGCATCCATATTTTATTTGGACGCCGAATCATGCCTCAGGATTCACACCATGTGTTAGTCATTCTTCTCACCAATCATACTTATGTACACATGACACCCTATTATTGTGCTCTCAGCACTCAGGTGTAGCACGCAGCACTCTACTGGACCACACAAGCTACTGCGCAGGCTCCCCAGATGTCAGTAGGTGGAAAGTTTAGCTATTCTAGAACCTTCCCACCTCTAATCAGCATGTGTATGCCACTCTTATGTTGTGAGCTACATCCAACAATCCCATCTCTTGCTAAAGAACAGAGTATACCTGAACAGATTTTCCCAAAGTACATAAAGGCAAGTATGTTGAGGCAGCAGGTTGAGTAGGGTTGGAAACATGACCTTTCATAAGCCATATGGCAACAGTACACTGTACCAAAGTGTGCATTTAATAAACTATGCTTTCCCTCCTGCTCAAGGAAGATACACAATAAAAAGTTTGGATACCACGAGCTCTGCAATTCCCCTCTATGAAGCAAAAGAGGCAAAATGCTGAGAAATGTGACCCAGTGATATGTTTACAATATGCTGTACTGACGTGGGACAGAAAGAACTGCAGGAAACTGAGGCAAGTATATTCTTTACTTCTGTGAGTTCAGTATGCTGGTCTGTAGCTGTCTATTTTTTTTTCCATTGGAAACTTTCCCACTACTCACCAGAAATGCTAATACAGAAGAGGTTTTGCTTTCATTTGTTTTTTTCTTTGTAGACTTTTGTGCAGGAAAGGGGCAGGAAAATTTAAATATTTGGCAAAATGGGATTCATAATAGGGAGATAAAATACTAGAATTCTCCCAACCTGATAAGAAGGTAATGACAAGGATCGCTGTGCTCCAAAAGAGGCCACTACCAGTTCTATTCCTTTCTTTGTTCAAAAAAGTGAGACATCCCCAAAAAGACATAGCAATAATACTTCAGACACACTTCCTTTTAGGCACATTTCAAATCTCCTCATTTCACGATCTTTAATACTAATTTAACTATTCAGTGAAGTTATTTTGTATTATTATATATAATACATAATAATACATTATATAATAATATATTAACATGTTCCTTTGCAAGCCCAATCAGAGGCAATATTAATCATTGTAATCTGACACAAAATGTAGCCACATTTAAACTACATTTACCATCTAATTACATGATTATTTTAACTTCAATCACACCCCCAACACTTTTGTGCTGGGCTTCCTCCTGGGCTACTTCCCCATAATTCAGCAGAGTAGAATGAATTTCACTCTTAGCCCCGCTTCTGTAAATGCAGATATACACAACAGGGACTACTGAACATCACTGGCAAATTGTCATTAGCACCAGTTAATGGAAGACCAGATCTCTGAAGACCTAACATGGTTGCTAGGATACCTGTAATCTCTTAGCACTATTTAGCTACCTAAGGGCGCAGATAAGCACCTTTGAAAATCTTAGTTGGTGCCTGGATTCCCACTGATTTAAAAATTCAATTTAAAATGTCTGTGTGGAGGGGGAGGGGCGGAGTGATACTTCTCTGAAATTGTTGGGCCATGGGAAGGGTGTGCATGATGCACTGTCATTTAGTATGGTGCCCCAATTACCATTGGAAAGCCTAGCCAACTCTGTAACTTCTGGGCTAGGGACAGACATTACTCATAAACCAGTTTAAGTCATCAGAAACTGGTTTAAACCTGTAATAGAACATAAGTTTAGTGCACATAAACCAGTTTCAAAATGGCTGAAAGTGGTTTAAGATAAACCTGGTTGATGTAGTATCAGATTTAACTGATTTGGGTCAAACCAGTTTATGCAATGTCTGTCCCAGACCCCTTCCTGTTTTAAGTTAAACCAGAGTCCCCCATCATCCCAGATGCTTTGGAGCCCCAGGCTGGGCTGGGCTGTCAGCTGCAGAGAACAGGCTGGCCCTGCCCCTCTCCTCTTTAGATAGAGCTCTGGGGGAGTATGCAGGCACAGCGGGGTTTGCCTGGCTTTCCTTCCTGCTTGCTGCTCAAGCAGAGATTCTCCTAACCCTCCCTCTCATCTCCCACAGCACAGCTCCCATGGACCCTAGGCATGTGGTATGCTAGCTAATGCTGAGAGGTGTCTGTGTATTTCCAATTTCACTGGGACAGGACAAAGACAGACAGAACAGGGTCCATTTAGGGCTTCTTGGAGATAATCAACAGGTTGGCTGGTAATATCCCCCCATTCCTTCCTTGGAAAAAGCTGTTTAAAAAGAGGTTGAACTAATAAGGGAAGCTTTTGTTTTGTTGATGGGCTGATAAACATTGCGGTTTTATCAGCCATCTGCTGGTTTTCAGCCCTGTCAGTATGAAGGAGCAGGGAGGGGGAGATCGAGAAGTTCAATATCATCAACAGATGCATGCAATGCTCACCACCCCTTTGTCTCAGAGTGCTAGCCCAGGGCAGGGGCCTGGCAGCACTCCCACCCCTTGAGCAGTAAGCAGGGAAAATCCTAAAATGGTGCAGGCCAAGGTAGAGGTTTCCATACCTCCCTAATCAGAGCATACTGCTGGGGCCTGGCCATGCCTCCCTCAGCTCAGCACTATAGAAGGGTAGGGAGGGATGCTCTAGTTTCCACAACTTCTAGCCTAAGCCACTTCAAATATGTGCCTGCATTTCTTCAGTCCAGAGGGAATGTCTATGTAGTTGCAAAATGGTTCAACCTAAGCAGATTAGACTAACCTGTAAAGATTGAATCAATTCAGGCTCAGGCTTTTCAAATGTCTGTCCCTAGCCCAGCTGGTGAGGTTCTTTTTGAAGCCTGTGCATGACTATACAATAGGCTAGAAAAATCTGGTCCTAAGAGAAGATACCAGTTGTAGGAAACTGCTGTTGCTTCATTTGCACTTCTGGGCTTTTATTACATTCACACAGCAAACTGGGTTTGAAAGAACTATTTATAGTAGCATATATTACAGCAGCATTGTTCTGAGATGTATTGTGCTTACTCCATGCACGCTAGTTTCTGAACTGGAAGTGGTATAGTTGTGTTATTGTAGCATAACTGAGAGCTATAACTTACTGGCATGTGTGCAGCACATCACAAATACAACTACACTATATCCAGTTCAGGACCTAGTGCACATGGAATGTGCATAGCATGTCTCAGCAAGAAGTATATTATAGTATGAGGCCATCCAACTTCTTAGGTCCTGGAAACCATGTCAGGTGAGCCATAGGACACTGGTTGCATGCCATGCTGATGCCCTTCCCTTGCTGCTCCGCATGTTCATGTGGGCACCCCCCCCACCACCACACACACACATACATACACCCAAACACACACACACCACTACCACTACATCAGACAGATCTCCACCTATGCCGCCTTTCCTTCCCTTTTCACAGCCTTGTCCCCCCACCCCCGCACTAACTATGAATCTCAGAATCATCCTCAGTTCCCCACACTGTGATGCACTGCCCCTAGGGCAGATACAGGAAATGGCAATTGGAGGACAGAGGGGAAAACCAGAGATTGATGCTGGAGTGAGGGGGACAGCACCAGCCAGATGGGAGCCCAGGGCCAGAATTTAACCCCAGTTAGAAAACTTGTTTTAGTATGCTGCTTTCTTGTCCTATATTCTTGGAAATATCCAGGTTCACTATGCTGTTCAACTGTAGCAAAACCCTCAGTTTTCTTTTTTCTTTTTTTATTATTGCATTCACTCCCCTTCCCCAACCATTTCTGGCTTTTTCTCTCCCTCTGTATTCCCTATAGGTAAGAATAAGTAAGCTAAGATGTAGGATAAGCTTTAAACATTTTTATTTTGGTAGCAAGTTTTTGGTTTTGGATATCCACTGTTTTATATTGTATTATTATTAGGTTTGTATTGATTTTTACTGTTGTATATTGTATTATTATCATTTTTGTATTGATTTTTATTGTTTCATATGGATATTGTATAGTTTAGGCCTGTGTTTGTAAGTGAACCAAAGTCATGTCAAGTTTCCATCTTATATATCAAGTCTTCATCTTGTGTCCTCTGCCTGGGAATCCCCTGTGCCGCAACTGTATGAGACATGTATCCCTCCCGTGTAAATTGGTTCCGAGATGAATGAATGTGATTGGAAATGATTGAAATACAATGAATGGTAGCAGGCCTCTACTGAATGGCCTGTAATGACTGGGCCATCACCTCACATTGATTCATCCAGGAACCACGGACCTCACCCAGGAACAGAGACAAGACCAGCATTTGAAAGACAAAAGACTCTGAAGAACCAGCAACTCTCACCATTACAGACACCCGAAACTGCACATCCCTGCATGGAGCACACATGCTTGACCCTTGCCTGGGCATGCCTCCTGTTACTAGGGTCACACAAGTTCTGGCCCTATAAAAAGGGGCAGTGAAGACAGACCAAGTAGGATGCCCTCTCCATCTGCACCAGCACCATGCCACACCAGCTATCCACCCAGAGGCCCTGCCAGCAACCCCACTCTGGACAACACCTACTGGACAAGGACCCCTTTCCAGCCTGGATAGGTAAATATACCCTGTCCCTCCCCCCTTGCAGCTTCCCAGCTCCTCTTAGGCTCCAGCTGCTGGAGAAAAATGCAGTACAGCTTTCTCCAGCTTCCAGCACCTACTGCCACTCCCTGCAACTTCTCTAGCTGCCCCAGAGCCATCCTTTGGCTCCCCACACCCAGAGCCCCTCTTTAACACCCACAGTTTCCCTTAGTCCCATTTTCCCTGTCCCCATCTACCTTTTCAGCTCCCCCATAGCTCTGGCTCCAGTCCCAGACTCTGTGCCGGCATGCTTCCCTGTTCTGTAGGCTTTAGTTGTTGTCTTTTAATCAATTAAGATCAATTAACCTAAAGTTAGCCCAGAGCCTCAGTTCTTCAGCCGAGGCCAGTTCTAATCTAGTCTACCAGTTCTAATCCTGGTCCTGGTATCTTTAACTCCCTACACTTCTACTTTCTTACCTTAACCTTTCCCCAGGTATCCCAAGCACATACATACATATATACATACATATCACAATACCCAACTTAGGAACTCACTTGTGTATATGTGTAGGTGGGTGGTATGTGTGTAAATTAGTGAATACACACACACACATATAGATAGATAGATAGATAGATATCAATGTGTGTGTATATATATATTTATACATATATGTGGCATTGTATGTATGATATACAAATAAGTGATCTGTGTCTAACTTTTAGGGTGTATAGTGCATGTGTTTGAATTGGTGATAGGTATGCATGTGCCTAGGCTGGTTTGAATGTGTATGTGCCTGAGCTGTTAGTGTGCCTGTGTATGCACCTAACTGATTTGTGTGTTTGCATATGTGCAATTGTATCACACACTCCTGTCTAACAGTGCAATATTGAGATCCTGAGTGTTGGCCTGACCCCTCAGGGCAACACAACTACAGTTGTGATAAATCCTTCAGAGACCTTTTTATTTTATTTTTTTTTTTACCATAATTCAGCAGAATTGCTAAGAACAGGAGTTTGGGTGTTAATTTTAGCACTTGTATGACAGAATTAGTAAAATCAGTTAAATTGGTGCAAACATAATCTTTGCAAGGTCTTGTTAACTGTAAACACGCTCACTGTTAATAGGAACAGTAATTCAGCACTGAATGAAAGACTTTGCACCAGGGGTTGATCATCAGTATAACCAAAACATAGCAAGATGTCTAGGATAGGCATTTCACGTGAATGGGAACAACTCCAGAGGCATTGCACATTAAAGGAATTCCAGCTGTTTTTTTACAATACTTTCCCCCCCCCCCCCCCCCCTTTTTTTTTTTCTTTTTTCCCTCCTATAGACCCAGGACTAAAATATCTGGTGAAAATTCCTGGAATTCCTCCCCTCAAAAAACATGTTTATACTTGAGAAATGTTTTCTTAACCTCCATTGCTATGTGTAATACCAAGTGACTAATGTTCAAATCATACAAAAATCTACACACCTGAGTAAATTAGGCTTTGTCCTCAGTTCAGTTAGGCATGTCTCTAATGATACGAATAGGAATACCCATTTTCAAGTTCAGGGCCTAAATGATGAGCCAAGAAAACATTAAAGCTGATCACTCATAAAATGGTGTCATGTGTATATCACAAAAATGTAACAAAGGGATTTTTTTCCTTTCCTTAATATCTTTCAAGTAAGTTCATATACAAATTATTGGTAAGGACTATAGTCAAATCAAAACTGCCAACAAAAGCACACAGAATCTAACCTAACTTTAGATATTTTACTCACATGAGAGAAACCGGACAGTGTCTCTCCTGTGTCCGTGTCCACAAGAGCATGGACATTTGTTTCCCTTGGGACTAGTGGTGGTACCGAGGGTGGGGTAGGGAAGGCTGGATCCAGCAGTCTTACCTCAGGTTCTGGGGACCTCCCAGGGCTGCAGCAGTGGTGATCCTGACACTTGCAGCCTGGCTGGTAGTTGGAGTATGGCTCTAGCCAACCAGGCTCTGGTTTTGAGTAGCGCACACTGCCCCTGCATGTGCCCCTCTGCTTTTTTTGTGTGCATGCATTTTTTCATTGCAAATAGATTCTGCCTGACTAACCTTGTTTCTTTTTATGACCAGATTACAAAATGCTTGGATGCAGGAGTCAAGGTAGATGTTATCTACCTAGATTTTAAGAAAGCCTTCAATATAGTATTTCATTCTGTTCTCATAAATAAACTGACAGGCTGTGATGTAAATGATTACACGGTCAGGTGGGTGGCAAATTAGCTTATGAGTCACACCCAAAGAGTGGTGGTAGATGGGTCGATATTGACCTGGAAAGATGTGGAGAGTGGAGCCCTGCAAGTCTCGGTCCTTGGACCGGTGCAATTTAGTGTCTTTACTAAGTGACTTGGATGGGGGCGTGGAGAGCACCCTGTCCAAGTTTGCAGATGATGGCAAATTATGGGGTCAAGTTAACACACAAGAGGGTAGGGAACAGATCCAGATGGATCTGGACAGGTTGGAAAAATGGGCAGAATGAAATAGGATGCAGCTCAACAAAGACAAGTGCAAAGTGCTGCACCTGGGCAAAAAGAACCACCAACACACTTACAGGCCGGTGGATGCCCTTCTCAGCAGCACAGCAGCAGAAAGGGATCTTGGAGTCATAGTTGACTCCAAGATGAACATGAGCCATCAATATGATGAAGTGATCAACAAGGCTAACCACACTTTATCGTGCATTAGCAGATGCATGACGAACAGGTCCACGGAGGTGATGCTTCCCGTCTATGAGGCACTGGTCAGGCCACAGTTGGAGTACTACATCCAGTTTTGAGTGCTGCACTTCAAGAGGGGTGTGGAGAATCTTGTGAGGGTTCAGAGGAGGGCCACTCATATGGTCAGAGGCCTGCAGGCAAGGTCCTACAAAGAGAGACTGAGGGACCAAGAGCTCTTCATCCTTCACAAGAGAAGGCTGAGAGGTGATCGTGTGGCTGCTTATACATTCATCAGGGGAGGGCATCAGGGAATACGAGATGCTCTATTTACTACAGCACCCCCTAGAGTAACTAGGAACAATGGCCACAAATTGACAGAGAGCAGATTTAGGTTGCACATTAGAAAGAACTTCTTCACAGTAAGGGTTGCCAGAATCTGGAATTGGCTTCCAAGGGAGGTGGTGCTTTCCCCTAACTTGGAGGTCTTCAAGAAGATTCTGCACAAGCACCTATCTGGGGGTCATCTGACCCCAGTGTTCTTTCCTGCCTAGGGCGGGGGGTCAGACTCAATGACCTACTGAGGTCCCTTCCGACCCTAACATCTATTCATCTATGAACTCTGCTTTTCTGAAAGCAGTCTCCTAAAAATACATATTAACTTAAACATTAAGATGTGGTAGGCAAGGGGACACAACCAAGTTAGGGAGCCAAAATAGGAAGATGGGTATAGTGTGGCCACCAGGGAGTACTACTGCTACCCCTGGAGGTGGGCACCCTGTTACATTAACCCATTAAATTTAGCTAACTGTATTTAGTGCTTTTTTAACTGGATTCAAGCTGGCCTGATGGTGAATTGCTTGTTCAATTGTCCAGGGAACTATTGTTCTCTGGAAAGTACAGGTCCTAGTGAGCTCCTGTTCTAGCAGGCTGTAGAGGAGTCAACAAGTTTGGGAGTCTGGACTTTGAGGTTCCAATTTCTGCAGCAGCCTTCTTCATGGGCAGTGAGGACCTGGATGGATAACTTTATAGGTAACAAGGCAAGTTTGAAATTTCCAAATAAAATTATGACTACTTGGTTATTCCTGGTTAAAATTTATATTCTGAATATTTTTACATAGTCCAAACATTTCCATTTTTCTAATAGAAAAATAGTCTGCTAGAAAAAAATCCATCCAACTCTATGTATAACACTTATTTCAGGAATTATCAACATCAGGGACAAAAGAATGAAAATCAGTAAGAAACTCACTAGTCTGCTCAGTAATACAAGAGGTAGCCTTCTGCAATTCTGAGGCCTACTAACTGATCCTGGCAATCTAATTCCTATTTCACAGACTATAGGCTGTTTTTAATTCTAGCTGGAAAATTTAACTCAGGCGTGGACATAACTTAAAGTGATGCACCTCCATTAGGATTATACCTCCATTGCTCGAGACTGTAGGGGGGCTATTAGGAAGGCTAAGGCAGAGATGGAAATAGGACTAGCAACCAGTATCAAAGATAACAAGTCCTTTTTTAAATACATAGGGAGTAAAAAGAAGGCGTCCGGTAACATGGGGCCCCTGCAGGACACGCTTGGCAATCTGGTGATTGCACCAGGAGAAAAAGCTGACCTCTTGAACAAATTCTTTGCCTCCATTTTTCTGAGCAGGGACTGAGACATCTCCCCCACCAGGATTCTGGATGACTTAGGAGAGGCAATTCCAGGCCTAGGGTCAGGGAGGACCTAGTTAGGGAACTTCTGGTGGGGCTGGACATGTTTAAATCAGCAGGGCCAGATGCTGTCCACCTCAGGGTGCTGAGGGAATTGGCAGGGGCCATTGCAGGGCCCTGGCATGGCTTTATGAGCACTTGTGGTGCTCTAATCAGGTGACAGAGGACTGGCAAAAAGGCCAATGTGGTCCCCATTTTCAAAAAAGGGAGGAAGGAGGACCCAGGTAACTATAGGCCTCTGAGGTTAGTCTTACCTCAGTCCTGGAGAAGCTCTTTGAGAAAGTTATCCAGGAGCACATCTGCAAGGGACCAGCAGGGGAGATTATGCTCATGGGCAACCAACATGTGTTCATTAGGGGCAGGTCCTGTCAGACTAATCTGGTTGCCTTTTATGATGAGGTGACAAAATCCTTGGATGCAGGTGTTGTGGTGAACATAGTCTTCCTGGACTTTAGGAAGGCTTTTGACACTGTCTCTCACCCCATTCTCAATAAAAAAACTAGGCAACTATGGCATTGATGCCTACACAGTCAGATGGGTTGCAAATTGACTAGAGGGCTGCATCCAGAGAGTGGTGGTGGATGGGGCATTTTCGAGCTGGAGGGATGTGGGCAGTGGAGTCCCCCAGGACTCCGTTCTTGCGCCCGCACTGTTCAACATCTTTATCCGCAACTTGGACAAGGGGGTGAAAAGCACCTTGTTAAAGTTCGCAGATGACACTAAGATGTGGGGAGAAGTGGGCACGCTAGAAGGGAGGGACAGGCTACAACTAGATCTGGACAGATTACAGGGGTGGGCAGATGAGAATAGGATGAGATTCAATACTGACAAGTGCAGGGTACTGCACCTAGGGAGAAAGAATCAACAGCATACCTATAGGTTGGGGAACTACCTTCTCATCAGCACAGAGGCAGAAAGGGATCTTGGAGTCATTATTGATTCCAAGATGAACATGGGCTGCCAATGTGAGGATGCGGTCAGTAAGGCTAACTGCATGGTAGCATGGGAGATGGAGGAATCTGAGTGGGAAGTATGAATCCAAACTTTCAATTGAAATGAAGTCTATCACCACCCCTAATAAAATTAAAAAAAAAGGAAACCATCAACAGTGCTTTATCGATTAACCTTTCCTTAAAAATAACTAATAACTATTCCCCCCTCCCAAAAAAACCCCAAAGGATACTTGGTTGCCCAACTTTCACTGACAACTGAGGAGACAATGGTGCTTTATTTCTGTTTATTATTATTCTGTTAAATTTTCCCAAAAACATAGTCATAGATTTCATAGACATTAGGGCTAGAAAGGACCTCAGGAGATCATTGAGTCCAGACCCCTGTCCCAAGGGCAGAAAGTTAGCTGGGGTCAAAAGAGTCAAATGCATTTAAGTTGTAAGAGTATAAAACTGCAATTGCTACTCTATACATTTACTATAGGGTAAGAACAGACTGGAGTTTAGAGCATGAGTAGAAATTAGAAATATATATGAAGGCAGGATACCCCCTTCTACTACCTCCTTTAGCCTACTCTCTTAGCAGTACCTCTTCCCCCTATCCTTTCCTCCATCTTTCCC
>NW_005843206.1:91249-121767 GCF_000455745.1 Alligator sinensis
TGACTTAATATTTATTATAGCAGGTATCTAAAAGTGCATTCACATAATCTAATGAAGTAGACTATTGCCTACAAAATCTAATGCCTTTTTGAACAAATGAGTCTTTAAAGGTGTTTATACATGTGTTCTGGGAATTGGGGGGCACTTTAATTACAGTGGGTCAGAAAGCCACTCTAACTAAAGCACCTGGAGCATCTTGTGTATCAGTGTCCCTGTGCTTAAAAATGGCCGTGGGGTTGCTTTAACTAAAACTCATCAAATAAGCTTTAAATGAAGTGCTTCTACCAGCATTTTTAAGCATGGGGACACCAATACATAACACCTTGGAATTTGCTGGTATGGTAATTACCACGCTCCAGCAGACTTGATGAATTCAGTCTATTCCGACGCACTGTAATTACAGCATGTTGAAGCAGCTTCACTGTTTATGTATAGGTGCCCTAAGATGTCATCCTACCCTGCCTACCCTACCCATTCCTTTAACCCAGCATGGCAAGAAACTTATCTATATAAGTAGAGGCCAGATCCTGGTGCTGCTTTAGTTCCATGGCACCATTTCAAGATACAGCCTACTTGCTCTTTGATCTAGATTAGATAATAAAATAGAAAATTGAGAATTTTCTGACCACCCTCCTCCTTCTCCTTCCAGTTCCCTGCAGGTTGGAACTCTGCCAGCCTGCATGGAGCTCACTGCAAACCTGCAAAATCTGTGGGTTTCTCTGATAAAACAAGAAATCCATGTCTGCCTGCGGTAAAAGGTAAATTTTAAGGTTTATTCCATTTTTCCATAGGAAATGGAAAACCTGAATCCCTGGTCATAAGTTGAATCACCTTTGAGAGTATCCAAGAAAGAAAGATATATTTTGGTAGCAGATATGAAAAGAAACTCGTTGGCATATTTTGAGCTGGAGCAAAGGAGCAGGTCTCCCCACTTCCCTTCAAAAACAGAAAAACTTATACTTCCCAGTGAGACCATCAATGTTAATTATAATCATTGTGGTCTAAATAAGGGTGTAAATATATTTATTTCTCTTTAGTTCTCATCAATGCAGGTATACAGTGCAAGGCACAACTTAGCTCTTTGTAGTTTTTAGCAAGCATATATTATGAAATCTTAATTATTGTATTGTCCGTAAAATACAGTGATAAACTCTGCAGATGATGAATGAATATAAATCAAACGATAAAAGTTATCATAGTACATTAATAATTTCCCAACTTTCATTTACTATGAATCATGATAACACATTTTATTTCAGAATGTTTCACTTAGCAACAGTTGCCAAGAAAATCTACATCTTAATCTGCAGTTCCAAGAAAGATGACAACCTCTTTCAGTAAATGACCAAGGTTAAAATACATATCCATAAAATCTCTTTGCGTCTCTTGTATTTTTAGCTGAATAAAAAATAAACTTAGTAAGCTTTTGGACTGTTTTATTCTATTTTACTTTGAATCACAGATAGGTAATACAAAATGATTGACTTCAAGGGTAAAAACTGTCAACCTCTGATTTTCTTTGTGAAACTGGAGAAATAGATGCTGTTTTAGGAAAGCCAATGTGCCTTGATATTACTGCTCAAAGTTGTTTTTCTTTGAAAAATGTTAGCATCGTATTTCCTAAATTTTTCTTGACCAGCTTATTCACAGTACAAGAAAAATAACATGCTCTTTTTGAAACCAAATTCTGCATTTTCATGACTCTTTCTGTTTTCAAGGGAAACACTATGCACGTTTTGGAGGACAAAATCAGGCCTAGGTTACTGATAGTTCAAATCCCTGTTTCATAAGGGACCACGTTGTTCAAACCCTGGTCATAAATGGGCCCCATTTATTTCATGTATTGATGTATATATTTTTGTTCAGCGATGGAAGGTGGGAGTCAGTGAGACTAACCATTAATTCATAGTTAAGAGTTAGGCAAATGCATAGAGCATGTAAGAGTAAATTATTGTATAGAAACTTCATGTCTGTCACAGCCTGTAATATCCATAAACTTCTTCATCATGACACTTCACATGGCTCACCTTGAGTGTAGACCCCAATATCTTTTCTTTAGCTCTGACTGATGTTTAACCAATCCCTGTAAATCATAAGTTATACATTATAGCACAAGCTTTCATGAACCAAAGTTCATAGCATCTGATGAAGTGAAAGGATATGCAGAAAACAGAGTACAAGGTGAAAGAAATTACAATATAAAAGGGAAGGTCAGGGAAGAGAGGAGTAGTACCAGGAGAGAAAAGCAAATGATCAATAAACCCATAGGAACAATGGTGGTCACAAAAACTAAACCAGATAATGAGATAAAAATGAAAAGTCCCTATTTAAATCATACTTAATACTTACCAGTTCATAGGTGATTTCTTGTTCCACAATTTCCTGTTCAAACTGGGTTTTTTTGGTTTTTGTTTGGGTTTTTTTTGCCTGAGAACAGCAATCCTGAAGACAGCAATGGAGTGTCCAGGGCAGCTGAAGTATTCTGCCACAGGCTTTTCTATCTTTCTGCAGCTAATGTCATACCGATGTACACATAGAGACTTACACATAGAGATTAGGACTGTGCAAAATTTTGATGGGTGTTTTGTTTCGAAGATGTTTTGATGCAGTTTGAGCTTGAAACAACAAAATTGAAATGAAACAAAAGGCTTTGAAACAGCTTCAAAATAAAGCCCTCCTGCAGGGTGTGGGTCCCAAGATCTGTGCGCAAGATACAGTAGACTGCCACTGCCGGCTGGGTTAGAGTACTGGGTTCTTCCCGGTGCTCAGTGCGGGCTGTACCAGAAAGACTCAGGTGCCGGTGCTGGCCCCAGCTGTCATCCTGCATGCAGCTCTGGAGGCCCGTGCTCCAGGGAAGTGTCTGGCACAGCTGCACAGTTCTCCTGGGGGTGGCCCCCCCAAATCTAGGTGCAGAATGACAGCATGCTACAACTGCTGGCTGGAGCCAGTGGCAGCACCAGTCTTCCCAGCACTCGGTGCAGGCTGAGGTGAGCACCGGTCTCTGGTCCCAGCAAGCAGCGGCCGCCTGCTGTCATCCCGCACTCAGATCCGGGGGCCTGTGTCCCCCAGGAGGAGTCTGGAACAGCCCCACAGCCCTCTTGGGGGGCACGGGACCCCAGATCTGGTTGCAGGATGACAGCATGCTGCCGCTGCCAGCAAGGGATACAAGTTTTGCTTTGAACAGTTGAGGTGCAGTTTCCCAGAAACCCCTTCACCTATCTCCTTGAAACTTGGCAGGCTTCATGCCCTCTGAAGGGGCTACCACCCCTTCAATGTTCACCTGAATTAGAGAAGAAATAACAAAGTTATAGGCATTTTCATGATTCCCCATTATAGCCTATGGGCAAAACGTCAAAACGCATCAAAACAGCAAAACAGTTTAGATTAAATGAAACAGAACAGTGCTTTGAAACAGCCAAATGAAACACTGTCCCTCTGAAATGGTGAAATGGAAGTCAAGATGAAATGGTGCTGTTTCACACAGCCCTAATAGAGATTTCCCTGTCTCTCTGATTCAGACAGCAGAGCTCCAATGTAACCAGGTAATAGTGTATATGATGTTGGTAGAGTTGCAGGTGGAAGTAGTACTCCTTGTTATTAGATACAGTGATTTCTATAGTCTGATAAGTTCTGATGTGTGGATACAATAGGTATTTGGGTCCACTGCTAAAACTAGTGCCTCAGTGAGGATGGGAGTTCATTAGTCTATTGTCTGAGAGTTGCCATTTGAGATTAGGGACCTATCTGTAAGCCAGGACAGGTTTCTCTCCAAAGGCTACTTTGAGATGGTCATCCCTTTCTGGTCACTAATGAGAGGCAGCTTGGTGTTCAAGCTGGGGGCCATAGATGACAACCTGAAGGATTCTGTACTCCTTGTCTTGGGGTTGGTGGGAGTGAGGTCTGAGTCTGGCTTTGTTGATCTGAGTGGCTACAGGTTTGGGACTGTACACTTGTAAGGATCCCTGTTATAGATCCTTAATTGTTCATTTTGGTCAGTGGGATTGTAACAGAGAGCTTGGCTGTTCTTTAGATGAAAGCTGGTAGCTGAAGGTAGCTGTGGTGGTCAGTAAGCTTTTAATACGATATGGTGATATTGCTACTGCAAATCTTCACTGTAGTATCTAGGAAATGAATCAGCTGCAGAATTAGTTTGATGGAGGGATGGAAGTTGTTAAAGTCTTGATGAAAATACTCTAGAGACTCCTTCCCATGTGTCCATATTATGACAATGGCATTAATGTACCTGAGGTATGCTAGGGGATGAGAGGGTAGCTGCAGAGGAAACAAACTTCAAAGTCTGTCTTGAAGCTGGCCTACTGCAGGGCCTACTGCAGGGGTCCATATGTGCATCTATGGCAATACCATTTGTTTGTAGATATAAGGAGTCCCAAAACCTGGAATAGTCATGTGTGACAGAGAGGGAGAGCTTAATGAAAGCAGAAGCAGTGTCTTTGTTGGGGGTAATGTTCTTTATGGCATGTAATCTGTCTTTATGTGGGATTTTGGTGTACAGAGATGTGACATCCACGGTAACGAATATGACATTTTCTGGAAGTTTGTCAATGAAGCCCACTTTCTTTAAGAAATGTATGGTGTCTTTCAAATAGCTGGCAGCTCCAGAGGCATATAAGAAAAAGATAGTCAGCATATTTACCACCACCAGTTGTGGTGCCAGTCCCAGAGACAATGGGACATCTTGGGTTGTCAGGTTTGTGGATCTCAGATAATAAATGAAAGTTGCCTGGCATAGGTTCTTGGGAAGTGGAAGCAGTGGAAGTCTCTCCTGCAGTAGCTTCTTTAAGAGTTTATTTACTTCCTCCTGTTATTATGCCTTGTGGTCCCCTGTTAAAAGTTGGTAAAATTGTTGGAAAGCTGCTTCTCAGCTTCCTGTATCTATGCTGTTTTGTCCACAACAACAGTGGGGCCCTGGTCTTTCCCTCCATGGTGGCTATGTAAATGGCACCATCCACCTCCATGCCCTTCCCTTCCCTTCCCTTCCCTTCCCTTCCCCTCTGCTGGCCTCACTGCTGCCATGTCCATTTTTTAGAGTCACCTCCAAGCCCTGCTCCCTGCAGGTGGCAGCAATGGGGTGGGGAGGGGATTCTCGACAAGATCAGGGTCCATGAGTATTTTTCCCTAGGGCCCACTAGAAGGTCAATCCAGCCCTGGGTACTCTGCTTTATCAGTCTGTGGTAGGATAATATTCAGGATATTTTTAAAGCTGAGCGTGACTTTCTATTGTACAAGACTAAGGTTATAGCACAAAAGTTGTCACTTTTTGCAAGTTTGGAGTGGGCAGAGAGGTGGGAACCATTTATATAGAGGTCCAGATTGGGGGTGCAGCCCTCGGGTAAATTCCAGGAGCTGCCCTTATTATGGATCCGGTCTGTGGCAAGCTGATCATTGCAAGGCTTCTCATAATGGAAATGTTCACTGAATCTTAGGCAGTGGGAAAAAGCCTTTAGGTCTCCATACAGCTGCACTATATCTGTTTATGTAGCAGGACAGAAAGATAAACCATGAGATAAAACAGGCACCTCAGGCTGACAATGTGGTTGGAGAGGGTGATGACATTACCATGGATTGTAAGGCTGTTCAAAGAGTGTGAGAGTTTAGACAGTTTTGCTTCCTTCTTTAAGGAGTGAAGCTGTTTCTGATAGCCATCATGGCTGGATGCAGAGATCCCTTGGTAAATGGCTGTTATGTCCATGTGGTTCTGTATACTGTTTGTTCGTCTGCAAGTCTGATGTTGATCTCTTCTTGCTGCTGTACAGAACACTGAACTCAGTGGTTCCTCAGTTTCTCAGAAAGAGTGAAGCACAGCTTGTCAAAATATACAGCTGTAGGGTATGTAGAAAGGAGTGGATTAGTCACCTGCAGTCCCTTGGGTATGATATTCATTTACTTGCATCTGGTAAGAAAAAAAGATGTTTGAGCATATCTGAGCAAGTTGGCTGTGTAAACTGATTGCAGTCCATTTTATCTGGCAGAGCATGGTGCCATCCATAAACTGAGAAAGGTAGTTAGCTGTGTATGAGCATAAGTCACACAGTCACTTAAGAAAAAAATGACACGCAACATACATTTTCCCCTGGAAGATTCTTTTATATACGTTCATCTCACTGAATTAGTTTAAATTTAAAATATCTTCAGTGTTGAAATGCCTAGGTCCTCAGAATTATGCATGTGATCTCACTGGAGGCATAGTCTGCATAATGTAAATGAGACTATTGGGTACAACCTATCCTGTTTTAAGAAATTAAAAACACAAATTTCATGAATAAGTGATAGCAAAATTAAATATGGTGAAATGTGTGGATATCAAATATATATGCCTGATTTCCTTCCTGTCAGTGAAAGTTAATTGTTTCCCTCAGATCAAACGGCTAGCTTAATTTATCTTAACAGACATGAAGGATCTCAAGGCTAATACAAAATACATATACACAAAACAGATGCTCTTTTTAGTGATACACAGATTGGATGAACCTTGTAGTATATCTTATATGGTTGGTTGTTCATTTTGGAGAATAACTGGATATCTGGTCATTTGCTTTATATGTATGGATAAATTGTTTTATATCTGAAATTTGGCTCAATTTTTTTTTTTTTTTACATAGGTGACAAGTGCCATAGGAATATACAATATTTTGATTAGTCTAATATAATACAGTCAAGATGAAATTCATCTCTATATAGACAGCCATACACCAAATACAAGCCATATACCAAATTAAGTCTAACTCAATAATTAAATCATCATCATATAAAAAAGTTGTATTTTACATTTACAACTTACCTGTACCAACTTAATTTCAGATCTTGAAATGTTATAATTCTACATGATAATTAAATGTACTTTTTTTGTTTTGAATATCTGATTTTGCTGGTACTTATTGGCAAAATCTAACCATGAGTCCTTACATAATCCATCCTATGGTGAAAACACATCTTACCTACTACCTTTATTCCATCCACAGTTTTGTTTGAACAAAAAACAATCCTTGAAGAACTAGGAGGTTTTGTGTGATCTTAAGTATGTTAGGTTCAGCACTGAAGTACATATTTATGTCCCCCTGATTACTAGATTTATATTTACATATAAATAAAGTAGAAAGACTGAATATTTTATTTTTTCTAGGTTCTTGTAAAACTTGTGTTAGAGTTGAGATGCAGTCATGCCTATGTCGATAAGAAGTGAGCAAGGCAGAAAGACACCATTAGCAAGAAAAGCTTATTTTCTATTTCCTAGGTGTTTATGAAGAACCTTATCCACAATCTAATGCAGTGGCCCTCAACCTTTTAAGACTTGAGGAACCCTTGCATAACTTTTCTGAATTTGATGGCACCCCAGTTGAGGACCACAGTTCTGGTGCCATAACTAATTAGTTCAGTATCCTGGGCACAGATACTGAGTGGGTGTGGTGTGAACTATGTTGAGAGTAGGAGATGGGCATGGGCACAGTCTGTGAGTAAAGAGAAGCCCTTTATCCCCAGATTGAGACAGAGGGAGCTTACTCCATTGGATATGGTCCTGGAAGAAAGAGAGTACCCCTGTCTCTTCTCAAGAGAATCACTTTATTGGAAAGCTAAGTTTAACTAGCATTTGGAACAGTCAGTAGAAATGCAAAAATATATGCTTGGAGGGATGGGTATAGGCTGGACTCCTGGGCTTCTATTCTACCCAGGAAAGCACAGAAAAAACAAGATTTTCCCTATGCCTGAAGAAGGGTGTTTGCAAAGAAAAAAATTTCCAACTACTTAGTTGGTCTAATAAAAGATAACACATCTACCCAAAGAACTTTGGCTGGACTCCAAGAACTCTGAGCTCTTGTTAGTTATTCAGTTCCCCCAATACCTGGGATCCCTTACCTCTCCTCTTTTCCCCTAGGTTTACAATCATGGTGACATGCATCATAATCATTTAATGGCACACATCTACCTACAACTTGATTGGGTATATGTTAATGAAAGAGCTTCATCATGAAGACTTCCTCCCCAGCTAAGTGAAGAATTAATGATAAATACTTAACTGTTTAACTAGCATGACCTTTCAGAGGTTATCAGTTAGGTTTCAACTCTTGACAATGAGTGCTATTCCTTATGGGTCATATTACTATGGTCAAATACCTAAGCCTGTCCTTTCCTGTTTACATCCGCAAGAAAGATGGAAACTGGCGTTACAAGTCTATCTCTATACAAGGTTATCTAAAGTTTGCTCCAGTCATATCTTGGAGCATGTATACAAGATGGGAGGCACTTATGCCAAGGTCTTTAATGTGTTTCTTATGTGGCGGAGTTGGGGTGGGGGGTGTGCAGACTGAGTTTTACCTGCCACAGAGTAGGTCCACCCAGGGGCTTCAGGCTTCCAGAGGATGCCTAAGGGAGAGTCTCCTCATGTCTCACTTACCCTTTCCTCTGTTAACCCTCTCAAAGATGACAATGATCTCTACGTAGATCCTGGCTGTTTCACAGCTACAATTAAAGCCCTAATTTAGCTGTGGCTATGAAACTGTTACTTCAGGAGCTGTTGAGGCACAGAAGATGTGGGGGGAAGTCTCTGAAGGGAATTCTTGTCAGCTTAGCCAGGCAGTCCTATGTCTGGCCAGATAAAACAGCCTCTTGGTGAGCCCAGCTTCTGGTATTTTTTATTAAAAAAATTTATTTTATTTATCTGCTATTATTTGTAGCAGGTTACAGTTAAATATTAAGTCATTTTGAATACAATAGACCAGTTAACAATGTTTTCCCTAAATCTAAAAAAAAATGGTTTGGGATTATAGCAATTATTTTGATCCAAGTAAGCAAAAGAGCAAATTTGGAGATGGTGGTGTAGTTTTTTTTCTTTGGTAAGGTGGGGGTTGTTTTTTTGTTTTTATTTTTTCTTTGTTTTTTCTCTTTCTTTTTGCTCTTTTTCATCCTGAAATTTTGAAGTGAACAGAATATAATGAGCATAAAGATAAAGTGAATAACTACATTGTGGCAGCTGGAAGCTACCTTCAACCAGCCAAATGAAGTGACTGAGCTAGGAAAAAAGTACAATCTCTAATTAAAACCAACTGCTATACTAGAGGACTGCAGAGCTGTAAAACTGGTAACTACCTCCTGAAAAGATGCAGGGATTCCCCCTGCTTCTTGAGCCTGACTCTAAGACCACATAAATGAATAGATCAATAAAGAGTGCATCCACACATAGCCATACAGTAACATTGCTATGGTGCTGTGCTTTAGTATTTCCTTTTGGAAGTACTAAACCACAGCACAGTATAGGTAGTTACTGTATTGTGCACGCAGCACACAGTTTGATTTCACCACTACATTGCCATAGCAGTGCGGTATACAGGGGGGAGCGCGCCACTAAAACAACATAGCTGCCGATCACATGTAGACCCATGTGATTGCTACATCACTGTAGCACACAGTACAGCAATGTAGTGTGTCACTGTCATTGTAGGGAGATTTGTAGATGCATCCAAAGTAAAATAAAATGCAAAGTTATACAACACCTAGATTAAGGGTGGTCAACCTGCAAAACACATCCCACAAGTGGCATTAGCATCCTCTGTGCATGATGTGCAGCAGGTTGGAAAGCAGACAAGCATCATAGCAGCAGCTAGGGCAGGGGAATTAGATCCAAGTGACACCTGGAGTGAGTTTGGGGCTAACTTGTGGTATGCCTGTCAGAAAGGTTGGTCTCCACTTGCCTAGATGAATCCAAAGAAATCAGGGTGTAAAGGAAAACAGTGATTCCCAATCTACAAGAATTCTTTGTATTAGAAAAATAGTAGATAAAGAACAAAAAAGTTTTAAAGAAAATTCCTCCCTGAGTTAAGTGCAATCCAAGAAAGCTTTGAAGCAGTCCTAGTGGACACAGAGAATGTGTTCACTAGGTTTGCAGCACCTCAAAACCAAGGTGCTACAAACTGCATGTGGAGCATGTATAACTGTTAGCCATGCTGCAAATTTGGAGTGCAGCACCAGAATTTGATACCAGGAACTCCCAGTATTAAAAAAAATACTGCCACAAGCAAAAGTGGCACAGTGCATGCTTCAGGAGCATGCATGGAAGCAGTTGACACTATGGCTGCTGGCCAGAGTTTCTCCGTTGCTTTATGTGTACCCTGGCTCCTTCAGTACACCAGGAGCCAGGAGGAGCAGGGAAAAGGCAGTTTCCCTGAATTGGAGCATTTTGGCTTGCAGCAAACCCCACTTGCAGAGCCATATGCAGCAGTAAAAAGCAGTGGCACAAATTTGTGCCATGACAAATGCAAGCACCTGTGAGGACGTGCCCAGAGTGACTCTAAAAAGAACCCTCTGGGCAGTAGGAAAAATAGTCCTTGGAAGGAAGCCCAAGGAACTTGCAGGAAGGAAAGACTGGGAAGGGGTTTGTGTGCTGCTATTATTTCTGACTTACCAATTAGTATGATAGTAAAAAGCGATTTGGGACATGAATTCTGAGTGTATGCAGTCCATTGTAGATAACAATGTCACCACAAATTGACTGAATTGTTATGGTTAGATATTACTATAAGTATGGATTTGGCGAATTTCTGATCCTCTTTTTATACATATGATACTGGTCCAAGAGAACATACTAGTCTGTATCAATCATCTGATGCATTTAAAAAAAAAATATATATATACACATTTTTAAGGTAACTTTAAAAAAAAGATATTTATAAATCTTTTACAAGATAACTTCTCATCTTTTAAAAGATAAGAAAGAGAATTTGTTCGGAGCACACTTTTAATTTAAATACATACTGACTACAGTATTTATGGGTTGTAACACCAGAACTGCAGCTGGTGTAATTTTTATTTACATTTTAAAAAAAAGGATATTTATAAGTAATTACACTTAGAGAACTGTCAATTGATGAAAATAAAGAGTAAAAAAAAAAATCCATCCTTTTAGGTTAGTCATAGGTTAGTCATACAAAATAGGGTTTTACAGCGTGCTTTTTTTCTGGTGGAAAAAGCACACGCACTTTGTGATATAGGAAGGAATCAAAATATATAGTTATTGCTTTTGTTATAAAAACTTTAAAACATGGAGTTTACGAAATGTTCACCTTATGATAATGATAATTTTGTGTGGCTCTTGGAGCTCTTAGCCCCTGGATTGTCTGCACGTTAGCACTTGAAACTGGTTTTAGGCACTCACTATGCAGCTCAAATTTATGCCACTCCAAGGCAGGATTATCTCTGATCCATGCTACTTAGCTTGTGTTACATTAAGTTTAGGCACTCTAGGTACACCTTAATGTAAGTATATCACCTGTGCCCCCTCCCCTGCACCCCAGATTCCTGCTCACTGTCCCCCACTCCCTTCCTTGCTTGTTTTGTCTGCACCAGGGGAGCAAGCAGGGAAGGGTTAACTTGCCTGCCCAGCCACCACTGCTGCTGTTGCTGCTGCTCTCTAGGCCAGAAACAGGTTAACCCTATCCTGCCTGCTCCCCTGGGACAGTCAGCACAGGCATCTACAAGTAAACAGTGCTCTGGGGGTGGAGGGATGCAGGGGGGAAGCCCAGAATAGAAGGGGATGGTTATTCTTACCTTTCAGTCCTTAAGGTTCTTGCTGGCCTGAAGTGTCACTGCTCAAAGCTCAAACTAGTACTAACAGGCCATGTCTACATGAGCGGCAGACTGCACTGTTTTTACTGTGCAGTCATTCAGTACAAATACTGAATGAGCAGTAACCAGTATTACTGTGTGGTACCATTGCTGCATGGGGTTTTTTTTTCTGACACCACTGTATAGTAGCAATGAGCTATTGTGCAGTAGCTCGTTACTACTGTGCAGTATTATTACTGTACGGTTAGAGTCTGGCAAAGCTACTGTGGGGTAACAACATGCTACTGCGCAGTAGCTCCATGCTACTGAGTGGTAGCATCTCATGTAGACGTGCCCACACTGATCAACATCTGCGTGGCTCAGAGTGTAAGGTCTAACAAAGTCCTAAGTGCGAAGCTACACATTATATTTTGCCAGTACTAAGGGCACTTAAACATGATCATCCACATATTAAAGCTTCCTAACTCATTTCAAGTGCTCTCTGAGTATCTCAAAATTATGCCACTTTAGGTGAGAGTTAACTCTTGGCTATGATACCTAGCTTATGTTAGGGTGACTTCACTCTGCTCCATGGAGATAAAATGAGCAATTTGAAGTCCAATTATTGTATAGTCTAAGTGTAATGCATAACATTTCCATAAGTTTGTGCTTTATTGACACATTCTCACACAACTGTTAATTCAGATGAACTAACATTTTCTGATGAGAATTGTTTCACCAAAATATTCCTGTCCAGCTCTGATATTATGTGCTTTATGTCATTAGCTAGATTATGTCAAGAGGTGATGTGACTCCACCAGATTGTTGTTTGAGACATTAAGTGACATGGCTACCTGTGAGTGACATTCGGTGACACAGTGGCGGAGGAATGTGACCTTAATATGCACCATCATGCGGACAGTGCGTGATCGCCTATAGCCTAACCAGTCAGGAGTTATCCCTAGGGTGTGACTGGCTGGACCAGCATGCTGAGGCCTCCAGAGTGTTCCATCAAGGGGGGACGCTGATTGGCTAGGGAGTCTATAAAGGGGACTGCGCGCCTCGGCGTAGGGTCCCCAGACGCTCCCAGACTCCGGTCCTTGGGATCAGACCTAAAAGACAGCCTGATCACCTGTCTTGCCGTCTGGACAGACCCCTAGGCTTCTAGCTAGATTTCTAGCATAGGCTGCTACAGCTTATAGTTAGACCACACGCAATCCGGAACGCCCTGTGTGTTGCCCAACCAAGCATCATGCTTGTATTGTTATTACTTTCGGCTGCAGTCAACCTTCACGACTACACCTTACTTGTCACTCGCCGCTACCCATCATTTGTTCGTTTTTCTACCCGCACCATGTCGTCTGTGTCCACCTGCTACTGTAAACAGTTCTTGTGATTAGTTCCTGTATTCATCAAGTTACTGCAACTCATTAATCATCTGGTTGGCTTGTAAGTAAACTTATAAATTTTCCTCGCATACCAGTTGTCTCAGTATCTCGCTCTTTCTCCCTCTCTCTTACACCCGGCATCCCGGAGCGTGTCTGGGTTGGTGTCACTACCCAGTGCCCCACTCAACACGCAACTGCGGCCGTTTCCCAAGCACTATCCGGGAATTGTGGCCCACAGATTATAAAGTAGTTTGTCAAACAGTAATTAGGGAACACATGCCAATGTTCTCCAAACCAATACAAAAATTAAAGACAAGTGTTTCTATTCATGTGCATACTAAACTATGTGGGGGTTTGGGGTGGGGGGGCAATAAAAGATTTTTCAGTGTGGCAAGACTTTTAAATATTTTTTTTCCAAATTATTACATTTAAAATATATTACTAATTTTATTTTAGGTTTCCATTATATATTACTAATCTTATTTTAGGTTTCTATTTATTTCTTACTAGTAGTATCTAATAAAAAGTGTGACGACAATACAAGTATTAGTCTTATTAATATTTATTTTACCATGAGCAAGGAAATATTAGTTGGGGTTTTTTTTAAGATAATTTCATAAACAGAATGATATAATCATATAAAAACCTGTTACAAGCTATTATTACGCTTGGAAGAAAAGTTCGTTTTTTGACAAACAGAATACCAAGAATTGATCCTGACTGTGGTCTTCCACATTCCAATCAGTCCATAATTCTGAAATCACACATCTAGATTAACATGAAAGAAGATATTTCCTCCAATCTCTCATCAGACAGTTCAGAATTAAACTTCTCTCTACATCTCACCAAGATTTTCACTGTATTTCACAGAATACCGTCTAAGTTACAATAAACTAAATGTCATAATTCAATTCATCAGTCTACTGCTATGTCTATTGATTCAGAACTGAATTACAGCCAGGAAAGACACAAGTCTGGGTACTGGTTATAAGCAAACCCAATTGTATACTATTCCATCTCAACTGTCTGCAAAATATTGTATTGCAGTAAATGGACTGCCTTCGAGGGCTAGGATGGGTCAATTTTTACTCATCTTGGTGGGCATTACACTGAAACAAATCATATCATGAATTGCAATGATTCCATTCCAATGAAAAAAGGTTCACCACATGAATAAAAATTGATTTATACAAAAAAAAACTAACCAAGGAGCCAACAGCATAGCTGGCAGGCCAGATTTACTGCTTTAACATGACCAAGCAATGACAACTTAATGTGGGTAGAGTTTTTTTTCTGGTCTAGTCCTTACAAATGCCAAATATAGTTATACTTAAGTCAATGGAATTGCACCATTAATTTGTATTAAATTAACAAGGAATTCTCTCTGATATCATGGGACTTCAGTTTGTGAAATCTGAAAATAATATATAGAATTTGGAAATAATATCCTTCTATTTATCTACTTATTTCCCATTGTATAAAGGGAGCGGTGGCCAGGTTCCTTATTCTTAAACATTTAGCAATGTTCTGAAATTATAGGCAGCTATAAACAGAGTTACAACTCCTGCAAATCTTCACAGTTTTGCAGGTCCATTGGGGAGGAGATAATTCATTATAATAATGGATATTTCCAAAACTGTCTGCAGGCTATGCAAACCTTCCCTCCAGGAGGCTGTAGGAAAAGATAACACTTTACTAGCTGTTTTTAAGTGACAACACATCTTATATTTATAGTATCCAAAACTTTCATCCAAAAGGAACCCAAAACACTTTATAGACTACATAAAAGAATTTCTTCACCCACTGTGTGTTAGAGCACAATATTTATTTAATAGTGCACCCCAATGCCAAGCAACTGGCAATGACTATGAAAATTAGTAGTGGAATGTTAGGTGTATTGAATGTAATTATCTGCATTAAGCCAGGAACTAAGCTTAACATTCAATGCAAGAAAGAATTAACAGAGGTTGTTTTATTACAAAAGGTTGCCAAGAGCTGAAAGTTGGCGTCTCCACTGCCACCTTATAACACAAGCTTAGTACACTGCCTTATTGAAAGGAGGGGGTTTAGTCACAATGGCCACCTCCAGATGAGTGTGGAACTTTGTTTCCCTGCGGACAAGTAGCAGTAGCACACAAGGTATGCTGCTGCTATTTGTCCCCAGGGAACGCCCATGACATGTGAACTCTGGCACACAGCCGGTTACCCCAGGTAGGGGAGAGGAGGCTGGGGCCAGTGACTGTGCTGGCCCCAGCAGCATTATCTGGGGTCCTGGGGGACTTAGGGAACTGCAGCCATGGGTGCTCCTGCAGCTGGGAGCCTGGCTGGCAGCCAGAGTGTTGCTCTAGCCAGCTGGGCACCGGTTTTGGATGGCTCATGTTGCTGCCATGTGTGCCACCCCACTTTTTTTTGGTGTGAGCTTTTTTGACCCTGGGATCTCCTGGCATCAAACCCCACTCCCTCCACTCTGCAAGGTAAGCAGCATGGGGAATGCCTGCATGTACAGTGTGTAGCACCACAGACAGGTCTGTGGTGCCACCTACTGCATGTCTGCGCTTGTCTGGACATGGCCAATGAGTTTTGGAAGCAGGCATGGCCAACATCTTGACTGGGAACATACAATATTATTATATGTTGGTCAGTGTTGTAGGCTATAACATACAGCAACCTTGGCAAAAAAAAAATACTGTCTACTGGGGAGTGTAAAGAGGACATATTGGTTAAGTCCTGTTTATTCATCCAGCTCAACTTCCCCTAGGCACTGACTGTGTCATGTAACCAATACTAGACATGCAATGTACCAGCACTAGCCCTTTTACCCAACCACTCACACGTCCACAAAGTATGTTCTTTGTAGTTTTATGTGAAGCAAATTAACTTGAGTAACCTTTCTAGAGCGTCAAATAATTGCCACATCTGACCAAAAACAGAGGAAATTTTCTATTAATTACCTCTGAGAGGATTTAATAATCTTCCTATAACTACCTCCTGGAGTACCTCACTCTGGTACTACAGAAGTATCTACTGTGCATTGCCTATTCAGGGATGTTCAGCCCCTTGACAATTATTTCAGTTCCAAACAAGGAAGGAATGACTAAAACTAAATTATGAATCTAATATATTCAGTTGTTTCTTGCATTGCCCTCAGCACTGTAATATCTATGCCCCTTTGAGTAGTTCATTAAGCATTGTTACTGATAACTATTATGGGTGGCTTGCTTTCCTTCTCCTCCCCATTCCCCTGCCACCAGTGTTTCTCCAGGACTAGGATCCAGTTGCTACAACGTCTAGGATTTAGAGGGGAAAAATGTAACAACAATGACCAAATTAAAGTTTGTCCTATGACCTCTTAGCTACAGATGTTAATCTGTATTGTAGGTAGCAACATTTACTGTTATGCTGTCATGAGAAACAATATCCTCTACCTATTGGTAGCTACTTCTGAACTGCTGCACAACTCATAGGGATTTTCTCTGGTTTGGGGGCACAGAAATTTCTAATGGATCATATTAGCTATATTGTGGAATTTGTCACTCATTGTAAAGAAGTAATTGTGCACACAAGGTTCTTATATTTTTCTCTTCCCCTCCCCACCCCACCCCCCTCTAAATGGCATAGTAAAGCTGATTTTCAAGCTTTAGGAGTGTGGAATGCCTGCAGAAATGTTAATTGGAATTCTATAAAATATAGCATATGACATCTCTTGCAGAAAAGTAGCTAATGCTTAAGAAACCACCATACAGACCACAAGGGAAATTAATCCTATTAAGTGTGAACAGGTAAAAGGGCACTGGATAGCAATGTGGTTAAGTAGGGATACAGAGACAAGGTTGTTAAGATGATAATCCTTCTGGCAAAGAGAAGAACGGGGATATCTATTGAAGAAAATAAGATCACACAGGTTAAAAAAATAATTAGAGGCGCAAAAACAAATGCTGAATGCCAAATGGCAAGAGATTACTCAGCTGACACAATGAAGGAATTTACACATTTGCTGTGCATGGAAGATAACAAAGGAAAGTAGCATGGGACTGAAGAAAAAATAAAATACGGTGACTGAATAAAGGTAATAGCATGTTTACAGTCATTTTGCAAGTATATTTGCATAACAGGAGGAAACTAGCAGAGGTCATGGCTTGAGGAGACTCTAGATCTAAAACAACGGGTCATTTTTCTGGGACAGATTGGAATTTAAATTGCCAGTATTCCAGAGCATCCCTTCTATCAGCTCAGGAGTTCTGGGATAAGGGAATATTCCAACCGGACTCCCATAGGTCCACCTTTCTCACCAAGAAAAAGTGCTTTGGATGGAAAGCAAAAAGCTCTTTTGGTTATGGCATTGGCCTGAGCAAAACACAATTTGAGTTCAGTTCTTGGCTCTGTCTTCCAAGTAGTCTGGTAGAAAAAAAAAATAGGTCTCTTTCTTCTGTGTTGGAATACAGGATGAGTAGCGATTTTTGCTTTTAATTTCTTTTGGCCCAGTTTACATGTAAATCTGTTGGGCAGGTACTATCTTTCACTGTGTGCATAAAATAAAGTACCTACACAGGTAGCTGCTGAGATCAGGAGTCTCATACTCACCCCATATAATGGGCTGGATCTGGACTGCGAGGCTCTTTGATGATGGGATCTAGACCTGATGGTGATAAGAGAAAAAATGGAGATGATAGAGCCAGCACCTTTGGTGGTGGTGGTGGTGGTAATGATAATGGAGGCAGTAGGGTTAGTAATGGAGACAGCATCAAGTCAAGAAGCCATAGGGCAACCTCCTTACTGCTAACAGATGTACCCAATAGTGTTCTCTAGTCTCAAATTCTCTGACAGGACCTGCCCCTGAATTCCACCAGGAACCTCACAAGCCAAAGAGACTGCATGGTTCTAGATTATATTGTACCATATAATAATAATAATAATAATCCAATCTTACCTAAAACTATGGGTGTCATCTGGTGATAAAAGAGGCTTTTAATAAGTGGAATTGTTGACAGTGTATGTGGATAATTCTTATATAATTAACATATTACAAAATATAAATATAAATATATATTTATATTTATATAGCTTGGGGAAATCTTTAAGTCCACACTTACACCACAATAGAAAACTTCTGAAAAATATTCCATTTTGGGTGAAAATTAAAAAAAGCTATTGTTGACATATCTCTATGTTCATCTTCTCTTTCATATTATGAAGGTATTTTGTAAGGAAATAAGATCTTTTATGCCTAAGAGTTAATCTGCTTCTGCTGCTTTTTTTTAAGTGTCCCCAAGTTGTTTGAACATGCCAACAATGTTGCACAAAATAATGCTGTAATTATCTTTCATTCCAGATACTCCCAAGATGATTTCTCCCTATAAAACTGCTAGAGAACCACATGCTACAACCCAGTCTTCTGAAAAAAATAAATGAAGCAGGATCACAGAAACATTCTTGGTCTTGTTTTTGTGAGCCTGGCCAATGTTACAGTTGCTAGTCATAAGCATTAGATATATGGCTGACAACCTTTTCAAGCTTCAGGCCAAAACAACCCCACTCCAGTCCAATGTAGGTCAGGGGGCTTCTGTGTCATGTCAAAAGTAGGGGACTTTACCTGTGGCTGTGCCACAGCCAGGCAACTGGGAGCTGCACCTGTGTTGCCACTGCTTCTTAGAGCCCCACTATCTCTGGTGTGGGTAAGGGCACGGCATCCAGCTGGTGGGGAGCCATGCAGAGCCAGGCACCTGGAATCTATATCCATGCTGCTGTTGCTTCTGCTGGGATGTGGTGGGAAGTAAGGAGAGAGGCAGAAGTTGTAACTGGCTGGAAGCCATACCTATGCCACAGGCAGGGAGAGACTAGCAGGTGGAGGGAAAAAGCTGCAGCATCAAAGGTGCATCTGGAAGTTGCCCAGCCCTAGTACAGCTCCTTGCTCCATAGACCTTGTGCAGTTGCAGACATAGGCAAAGCCCTTGAGCTTTGCAGGCTGTATTGGTGGCTCCACAAGCCAGCTATATGTCCCTGACCCCTGCATTAGACTGTCTTTATCCTCACTACTGATGAGACTCTAGGTGGAACAAGCAACTTTAGTCTACCCGAATACACTGTAAGCCCATGATGACTCACATTTTTGTTCCACATTATACCACAGATTAACAGCACAGAGTGCAGAGAAAGAAGCATTCATTTATACATCCAACCCCAAATGTAAAGATGGTATCCAGTGAAACACTAAATATTTTTCATTTCTGCACTTAACATACTAAAAGAATTGCAGAACACAGAGATTCTACTAATCTATCTATACACTTATGGAGACAAGGATTGCTCAATTATTCTTTTATTCTTATGGGGCTTTCTTATGGGGTTTTTATTGTCTTTGAGCTCCCACCTGGCAAAGAAATATAAAGGACAAAGACTTATCCTTCTCTTTTTGGACTATGATTATATTTGTGTACCTGGAAGCACAAGTAGGAGTCCAATCATTCTAGGTGTTTTACTTGTGCTTGATGTTGGAATTAATTCTTGGCTCACCTACAAAGAAACTACACCTGTCAGCATAGTTCTTCTTTAAAAAAAAAAAAGAGCCATACTAAAAATTGTCATTGCTAGTCATGTTTAAAAAAAATCTATTGATCAGTATCCCAATTTGATAGTCACTGTACAATACAGAGTAAAAACAATCTGTGGCATAAAGATCTTACAATCTGCACATTCATTTGATCATCCCAGTGGGGATTTAGAAAAAAAAAAAGGTCAGGCAAATGTTTCCATTGAAATCAGGCAAATAAATATGAATGAAAGTATCAGGACCAAAAAAATTGGTTACTGAGGGAACTGATTACCTCAGATTAGTCAAAACTTGACTGTTTTTTTTCTTGTTCTTCTCAAACAGACCTTAAACATGATAGAAATTTAAATTACGATTACTTTGAGTGCAGAGTGATGGATAAGAGGTTGCAAACTTTTCAGTAGTCAGCATTGGGAACTTACGGACTGGTTAGCCACATCTCAATACCTGAGAAGTTACTGAAACATATCCTAAGGAAGTCCATTTGCAAGCATCCAGAGGAGGAAAGGCTGATCACAAGTACCCAGCAAAGATTTACAAGAACAAATCATATCAAACAAAATGTATCTCGTTCTTTGATGAAGAAACTACTTGGGTGGAGAACATGAAAGCTGTGGATAGAGTGTATCTGGACTTCAGCAAGTCTTTTAACAAGGTCCTGCATGACCTTCTTATAAACAAATTGGAGAATTATGGGTTAGACAAAACTATTATAAAGTGGATAGGCTGGCTCAATAGCTGCAAACAAATAGTAATTATAAATGAATCAATGTTAGAATGGCAGGGGCTTCCAACTGGATTCCCACAGGGGTCTCTCTGGAGCCCAGTGATGTCTGACATGTTTATTAATCATGTGGATAATGGGACTAAGCACTTCTTGATCAAGTTTGCAGTTGACAGAACTGGGAAGGATTGAAAACATGTTGAAGGAGGCAGCAGAATTCAGAAGAATCTCGACAGATTGGAAAACTGGGATGGAGCTAGCAGGATGAAGTTCAATGCTGACAAATACAAGGTGTTACATCTCAGGAAGAATAATCAAAAATTCAATTGTAAAGTTGGTGACAATTAGCTGGATGGCAGCACTAGATAAAAGGTTCTAGGAGTCTTGATAGATTACAGACTCAACGTGAGTCTGCAGTGTGATGCAATTGCACAAAAGGTGAATGCATATTTTGGGATGCATCAATAGATGCATTAGGTGCAAGATAAAAGAGGTGATAATGCTTACTTTGCACTAGTTATGCCTTACCTAGAGTATTGTGTGCAGTTTGGGGCTCCACATTTTGAGAAGAATCTGGAAAAGTTAAGAGTCAAAATGGGTAGGTGACAAAAATAATAAAAGGCAAGTCATATGAGGAAAGGTTGAAGGAAATAGGTATGTTTGGCTTGAAAAAGATGTGCTTAAGAGGGGACATGATAGTAGTCTTCAAATACTTAGAGGGATGACAGAAAGAAGAGGGAAAGCACCTTTTCTCTCTTGCTGCAGAGTGTAGGGGACAGACCAAAGGCTTGAAGTTATAGCAAAGTAGGTTTAGATTAGATACCAAGGAAATTTCACTGTTAGAACAGATGAAGCAGTGGAATAGACTGCCTAAGGAAGTTACAGAATCTCCATCACTAGAGGTGTTCAGAAAAAGGTTAGACAGGCATTGGTCCAGGATGGTGTAGGATCTATGCCAAGATCGTTTAGAAGCTATGCCTACTATGGGTATTTCCATGTTTGTGGGATTTTCTGGTTGACACATGGGTCTAGAAGGGAATGTTTTTCTCCTCTTGCTGCTATATGTCAGCGATTTTTTGTTTTGTTTTGTTTTGATTTTGTTTTCCTGTTTAAGCCTTCCTTAGAATCATTGGGTGTTTACTGAAGTCAAGATTGTGACTGTGATTTGCCAATTCTCCAGCTAGGACTTTAACCCAGTTAATCTTAGCTAAAAAAATATTGGCTGTTTTTGGTGCCAGAAAGGAATTTTACCCCATTGTCAGATCAGTAAAGACAGGGCTACCTTCCTTTGTAATGGGGGCCACGGACTTCTTCCTTAGATAGCTTGAACATTTTATTTAGCAACCTTGCAGCAGCAGAACTTTGGCCGCCATGGTCCCCCTGCTATACCTGTGGCATGTTAGGGTGCTCTATCCTGTGGTTTTGTCAGAGTTGACTATATAGTTTTGCTAATAAGTTAGACAAGGGACGTATTATAAGTGAAAGGAATGAGTATGAGTATGAGACACCTTAACCTCTGGAAACCTCCCATGTAGAAATACCCTGAAGATAAAGCTCTGTACATTAGAAGAAAACGTAGTTGAGTATAATACATGAGAAAAGGTCCCAGATAGATAGATAGATATAATGTCCCTGTGAATCCACAGAAAACTGCCATGGGGCAGTCTGTCTACAATATTAGTTCAGTTTAGTTTAGTCATATGAAAGCTAGTTTTATCCAGGTCATCTTGGGCACCAGTAACTTCCATATCACAGCACAAACTTTTCACTAACTGAAACTGCAGATGGGGAAGAAATGGTAACATGCTACCTAAGCCAAGCATATTGTTAGCACACTGATAGAGTCCAGAAAGAGAAATATGCTCCACACTGCATATCACTGAGACTGTGCTATCTGTTGACACTGCAAATCTATAATTGCTACTGCAATCAAGGAAATCCTTGGGGGAGTTGGATCTGAGTGAAATATTTTTGATAGTTCCACCAGACATTGGGCTGAAGGAGACCAAGTCCATTCTCAAACTCAGAAGAAATTTGATATATAATTTGAAAAAAAAGCATAATCATTTTACATTTTGATGTTTTTAATAAATTTTTTAACTGGGTTTATATATATTTTTAAAATAGTTATAATAGTTTAAATAAAACATTTTAGGTAGCTTAACTTAGGGCCTTGTTATACAGTACATTTAGGTGGATTCTGGAGCTTCTAACCTGTGGACTGGCTGCATGTTAACACCTTTTAAGTGGCTTAAACCACTCATTATTTTGCTTAAAGTTACACCATGCCAGGGCAGAATTATCTCCAATCTGTCTAATTTTGTTCCTGTTCCATTACTGTGTGGCCACATCCCACAGCTATTCTGCCCAAGTTGAAGTATTCCAGGATCCCAGAATGCAGTGACCCCCCCTGACTCAGGAAGAGTGGGGACAGTGGGGTGCAGCAGGGTTGGACATGGCACCTCATCCCCCAGGGACATCAGGAAGAGTGAGTGCTACAGCCTCCGAATGTCTAGCAGCTGCAGTGCCTCTATCCAGCCCAGCTCTGCTTCTGCCAACAGTGGCACAAGGGGCACGCACCACCTGAGCTCTGGAGAAAAAAGGATCAGGCCCCACAGAATTCAGGCGGTGACTAGCTGGGGGGAGGGTAGGGCAGTGGTCACCACCCGATCTCCAGAGAAAAATTGATTAGGCTTCTTTGAACTCAATGCAAGCAAGCTCCAATACAGCAGCCCTGGAGCTCTCTAGTCTCACTGAAACTGTCATAGTGACTCTTCACTGAGAGGGTGGCTGCCAAGCTTCCCTGCTCTTAGCACAGAGTTGCTACAAGTTGATGAGACCAAAGAGCCCCAAGGAAGCAGCTTGGTCCTGTACAGCTGTGTCAGCTCTGCACTCAGAACAGGACCAGATCGGAAACCCCAGAGAAGCTGCTTCCTGTGAGTCTCTCTGATCATTGCAAGTGACACAGTGGTGGGCCCACTCTCTGTCCAGTAGGAGCAGAGAGATGATCCTGATCTGGTCCTTTGTTCCAATGGCCACAGATTTCCATTCCTCATTACCTGAGCAGGCAGAAGCAGTGGGGGAGCTGCTCATGCTACTTCTGCTGCACCTGCCTACTGTTGGGGAGAAGGATTTGCAGACTTTGGTCCCTGGCACCATAGTCCTGGGCAGCTGGAGAGGCCCTCTGGTAGGGCTGGGGGCCCAGACCTTTTGAAGGACTCCAGGTCCCAGCATTCACACTGCTGTCTTCTCATTTCTCCTGCCTCTGTATCCAGCAAGGGGAAAGAACAGCAGCACCATCATCTCTGTGGGCTCCAGAGCAACATGAAAGCAGGGGTCTAGGCAGACTCCACCCTGATAAGCTGTGAGATCAGCACTCATTCTTCATGTAGAGCTCTGGCAGGAGCCTGTGCTAATCAGGCAGTGAGCTCAGAGCCCACTGTTCATGTGTGGGACAGCAAAAGTGGAAGGGCTTGCTCTGTTCCTGGATACACTAGTTAGTGGATCTCTAAGGAAGCTTATATTAGAAGCATAAGTTAGGACTTCACCTGTGCAACCCTAATTATCTTTGAAGCAAAATAGCTCCAGCTCTGGGAGTTGCAATCAACTCATACCAGCTCTTTTTCATATATGAAGCCTTAAAGGTTAATGGTCAAAATATGCAAAATTGGTAAGAAGTGTAGAGCTGAGGACAATGTGGGTACTACATAATTGATGCACTTGCAATAAAAATCAAATAGTTCACAATTGAATGTTTTGACAGCAGAGAAGACAAATTTCAGTCAGCCAGAAAATTTCTCTTAAAAACAGACTTTAGATTTAAAATATTGCATATGTAGCTGTGATGTCAGAATTAATAAAGTAAGCACTGACTACTAAATATCTTTCATGGGATACCTGTTTCCAGCAAGATGCTTGTATTTTATAGTCTTTTGCACTGAAATGAGTCTGTTCAGAGTGAGCAGGCATATATGCATCAATAATGTAATGAAACTAAAGCAAGCCGTCATGTTTTAAAATGTACCCTTACATACTTGATATCAATTAAGGACAATCACATATTTAAAGGGTCCTCTATTACAATTGAGTGCATTTTAAACCTCCCTTCCCATCAGTGGTGAATGATACAGTAATCTGCTGTCAGACTCATTAATAAAGATAAAACAATCTTTCTATGTGGCATCAATGTTTAGTGCTACTGACTAAAGGAGTAAGTAACAAATACTTCAGTCATCTGATAATTCCAACACTTAAAAAAATGAGACAAACTGTATTTCAGGTCAAATTGAATTTAAATATCTTTTAAATTTCTTGGTAAATCAAGTAATTGAAACTGACGTTCTCTCTTGGTATAGATGATATGGAAAGGTGAAAGAAAAAACAGTTCTGTATGGGTATTCTAAAACTACTTTGATTTTAAGTAAGGGAAAGGAAAAAAACCTAAAATCTACTCTTGTACCCAGACTGTTTCTATTCATATTATTCTGTCTTCTGTATCAAACTGCTGCTGGGAACCAGGATTTAAACAAAATAACTCTTTCTACCATTTAAATGAGCATGTAAGGTTTTACTTATGCATGATCAAGCTTTATTTTGAATTATCCTAGAATTTAACGCTCGCATAAGCATTAACAAAAGTGATCCTTCAAACTGTGGGCTTTGTTGAAAATAACAGAGAAGATAAGATACTTTTAACAAGCAAAGTCCATTTACAGAGAATTTTTAGCATAGATATGAACTAATCACTGACACCGGGTTAAAGATAATATCAATGAATGTGTTAGACAAGGTTCATAAAATGGAAAGCATTTTAAAGAACCATGGTGTCCAGTGTATATTCCTAGCAACATTATATTTGTTTTTTCATCATTGAAAAAGTCCTGTGCCACTTTGGTAGCATTCTGGTAAAATTCTGTATTGGTATAGAGCCCTGTTTATCAAATCTTTATGGCTAGTTGTCTTACAAATACAAGCATCTATATCAGCGGTTCTCAACCTTTTTAGATGCAAGGCACTCAGAAAGTGTCAGCTCTTAATTTTCACTTGTTTTTATTACTACAGAACAATAGTAGAGTAACTCTATTGCAAAGAACACAGAAAGATCACAATAGGTGAGAATGTTTTTAACGCTATTTGAAAACTCTAGCTTTATCTTGTTTGTACAGCTAACCATGCTAATGTGGTTGGCATCTTGCAACACCCTTGAAATGATCTCAAGTCACCCCACAGTGATATGAGAGTCACTGATATATATTTGCTTGAGAGTCACTGATATATATCTTGCTTAATTCATCTCTCTTTATATAGCACAAAATGGAAAGAAATAGAAAATATAAAAATTCTATTTGAATTTGTGCAGCAGTTAGTTCACTATCTAAATGACACATCTGTTTCAATGATGAATCTAGCCCCCAAAAATACAACTGGAAATTGAAATTGAAAAAAATTAAATTGCAACTTACAAAGAAAAATTCCAGACGTGAATCTCCATCTTTGTCTTTATCTGCTAAAAGCTACTTATTTTTCAGATGCTCTGTTGCAAAGAAACAAATGCCTTTCACATTACTCTTCAACGTCTTTCAGATATCTGTTAAATCTCTTGATTAGCTTTTTCCTTTACACCTTTCTTCTTTAATTGCCTTACTAATTATGTGGTACCAGCAAGAAATCTTGGAATGTTGTTCAATTTTTTTTTTCCCATTACCAATGACTTAATAAAAACAGCAATAAGCTCCTGATGTTATACCAAGGCAGAAGTAAGGCAACCGCCTTTTCAAGATCCATACAATAAAAGCTCATTAGAAATCTAAATGCATGAATGGTATGTTAATTTCTTAGGACTCTCCTAGTTTTCAAAACTAAATTGCTATTATTGGAAAACAATACAGAAAATCTCTGAAATAAGATTGACAATTAGGTCTGAATTGTAGTTCAGCCTTTCAATAAAGCTTCTTCATTTGCCTATAAATTGTCTGTTCCATTTACCTTCTTAAATTCTACCTAGTCTATGAAAGCCAAACATTGGATGATATATCTACAACAGTATGCTTCAAAGATGTGACTAATATCTATATCTATAACTATAGCTATATCTATATAAGCTGAAGTCACATCTTTTTATATTTTGTTTGAAGACAGCATTATAATTATATATATATATATATACACACCCTGTATCCACCCTCCCCCCTTGGTCTGGGCCCCTTCCCCCCCACCATTTGGGTTTTGGCCCCACTCCCCCCCACACTGCATTGGGCCCATGCCCACTCCTCCCCTCCCCCCCACCATGTGGGGCCCAAACCTGGTCCTCCCTTCCCTCTCCCTGCCTCATCAGGCCCGGGACCAAGGGTTTCTTCCCTCCTCCCACCCATTGCCACCGCTGTCTCCAAGAAGCAGGGGGTGCAGGGGGTTAAGACCAGCGCTGCTGGCCTGGGCTTCCCTGTGCCATCGCCGCCACCTCTGCCTCCCCCACTGGCCTCGCCCACTGACTCTGTCCCTGCTGTCATTGTGGTGCTCCACCACCACCTCCAGTCCAGAATGATTTTGGAGCACTCTGATTGTTTTTTTCAGACAACGAATCAGAATGTGAATAAAGCATTATGGACAGACAGACTAAGGCTTTTATAATATTAGAATATATATATTAGTGATCTAGTTTAAAGCTAACTGTGGCTTGTCTACCAAAACCACAATCACCATTTTGGCTGCAGTGTTGGCATCTCCACTGTTACATTTATTGTCCTCTACAGTTTTATAGAAAGGACTGCATGTAACAAGTTTCAATGAGTGATGTTACAGTGATCTTAAAGGCCTGATTCTTCTATCACTTGTGTGGATTTACAAGCATGTAAGGAAGAGGTAATATAGGCCTCTACATTTTGGAGATTTCTGTTAATTGTTTCACCACACTCTTCTGCTTGCCTGCCTTATCACCCTTTTGCTTTCTTCTCCTTCTGCAATTTTGGCCTCCTATTTCTCCTCCTACAGACTTTACAGAGTAAGCAAGTCATTCATTTACTCTACTGCCTTTCCCAGAAAGTTCTTCCTTTTTTCTCTCACTGAGTCAGGATCTCCCATCACAAGACAGTCTTTCACTTAAATTAGAGGTTGTCAACCAGGGGTACATGTTCCCTTGGGGGTACTCGGGAAGGCCCCAGGGGGTACGTGGTGGTGGCATGGAGAAACGGGGGTATTTGGGAATCAGAGGCATGGGGGCAGGGCTGCTGCTGCCATCCATCACTCCGTGTGGCTGCTACATGCTGATTTCCTGTGCCCATGTACCCCTGCTTATGTACACTGTTGGCTTTCTGTCTGGCTAGCCATCAGCATCCCCTCCCTACCTTGCATGGGGTGGTGGCATGGGGAGCTTGCATGCAGCAGCTGCCCCTGCTGCCATCTATACACTCTGCACCACTGCTGTGAGGTGGGAGGTGGGGAGGGGTGCTGGTGGCCATCTGCATGTGAAGCTGGTGGCACAGAGCAGGGGGGAGGTACTTGGGCACAGGAAAGGTGCACAGCATCTGGCAGTGGCACAGAGTGATAGATGGTGGCAGCAGCCCCGCCACCCACACTGCTGCTTCACAGGTACCCCTGCTTCTCCATGCCACTGGCTTTGCATCTACCCAGGCATCATCAACCTGCTCTCTGGCTGGCTGGCCACAAAGTGTATAGATGGTGGCAGTGGCCATACGTGTGAGCTCCCCATGCCTCTGGCTTTGCATCTGGCTGGTTGTCAGGACCCCTCATCCCCTGCTCCATGTCTTTTTTTTTCTCATTAGCACTTGAACCTTTCCACCTTTTTACAGCTCTTCATATGTTGGTCACCTTGACCTGAATCACCTTAAAACATGCAGTTAACACAAAAATGAAATAAATGTGCATAACAAAAATGTCAGGAGTTATAACAATACTAAAACTAATGTGAACCTTTATACTAATGTAAACCTTTATACTTTCAAACTTTAAAGTTCATATTGATATTTATCTTTTGGGGATTTGATGGAAACTTTCCCAGGATATATCATAGTTTCTTACTTTCTGATCCTCTGAATCATGTGATACCTGCTACAGCATTGTCAAACTGTAGATTAGATGGACCTCTATCCTGTATGGCAAGTCAGATGTTCATATAAAAACTGCATAGATTATCATGGGTTGCTCAGAAATCACTTCGTTAAGTTTCTCCAGTGATATAAAGGCATCAAACTTATAGCAAAGAAACATTTTTTTTTCCGTTTTCTGTGGGTGTGTCGCCACATGCATTTGCACTGGTTTGAATTTGCTGCACAGTAAGTGGGAATAGGCCAGCATCTACATGTGCAGACATTAAAGTGCATTAATGCTATGTGTGGACTGACTAAAGTTCTTCCCCTGTCAGTCCACACGAATAGTGTTACTATGTAGTAAATTGTCTACACATGTGTTCCTACGCAGTAATTAACTGGGCATAAAGTTGATACCTGCATGATGCAGGTATCAAATTTATGCTCAAGTCAGCATAAGTCACCATATTTACTGTACGGTATGGGAGTACACATGTAGACATGTGCACATACTGCACGGTGTTTCAGTTACTGCGCAGTAAATGCTCATGTGTAGACACGCCCTGCATGTATGACATATACATAACCTATACTAGATCAATAGACATACTCTGGTTAAAAAGTATGGTCCTGGTAGAACCATTGAAAACAAGGAAAGTAGCGCTGTGTAAGATGGTACCAAATTAGAGTAACAGTATATGACTCTGGTCCATAAATAGCACTATGAAGAATGTCATGCAGTGACATAACAGTAAGTCAATCCTGTATTACTTTTTATTTTATTACAATAGTATTGCTGTCTTGCTTTACTATAAATACAATTTTTAATATTCCATACCCCTTTCCATTCTTTCCCCTCCAGGTATTTTTATATCATAATCATCATGAATGTTTGCTGCAGTGTTTGAGAGTTAGCTGCCTTTTGGTTTACTCTAGCAATATTCAGCAGAGACATAAAAGAGAGAACCTGACAGATTATAAGAGGAGACAGCTTCTGCTTTGATTAAAAAAAGATTCTATTATTATATAGTATTCAGCCAAAATGTCACTTTCTTAAGACTTGTCAGCATATCTGGTAGTTTGCAGAAGTCTGGCAATACAATGAATCTGGATGTAAAATAAATACTCTTTTGGAGCAAAAAAAAAAATAATCAGTCATTTTCAGTTATTGATAATATATTTTTAAATATTAATTTGACAACTTTCTTCATTGTGATTTTACTGCAATAAGTTACAGTGGAAAAGCATTATGACTGTCTACTGAAGCAAACATTTACCTTGTATATACTTTCTAGCTTGCTATTATTAAACTTTAAGAAAGGATACATTCAACCCATAGCTTCCACTCAGTAGCAGAGGACAGACTTTGACATTCTGACTTTTTTTGAACATTATAATCACATTTGAAATTTTACTTTGATTAACAACAACATAGTGGGTATATACAAGCATTATATTTCTACCAGTGAAATCCCCGTTCTAGTTGGTAATGCCCCCCTGGGCCTGAGCAGGCAAGGGAAAGTCACCCACCAGCATCCCCCTCAGACATGTCAACACACCATCTGGACCCATACCTGGACCTCACAGGCCCTAAACCACCTCCCTCTCTCACAGCCCCCAGACCCTGTGCAGGTTCCTAGCCCCCTGACTCACCCCTTCTAATAACTCAGACCCTGGCTTTATTGTTGGGATCCTATCTAAAAGGCCAGTCTGTATTGGGGAGAAGCTAGTGAGAAGAGGTCCAGGAATTGTGGTGGCCATGTCAATGCTTTTTAGATAGGGGTGGGTGAATATACTGCATTTGACATCCTCCCCACTCCCACAACAGAACTAGAATGGCACCACCTGGCTTCCTATCAGGGTTTGAATTATAGGGGATCTCGGGGGGAGGGGACAACAAGATTACCCCTGTAAGATTTGAAAATCATAATCTGGGGTGGGGGGGCTCTGATTTTATTAGGGCATAATGGTGGACATCCTTATTTTTTGCAGACCCCCCGCCAAGAGTCAAAGTGTAATTTGAACCCTGTCCCCTATCCCTGCACCTGGAAGCAGCAAACCTACCAGCAACCATACAGCACAGAACCCCAACCCAGTGGCACCCAATCTTGATAAGACTCACTCAACCTGCAGTGGAACTGGGTTTTTGCTGGTGCCCAAGAGGAAAGGGATCTATTTGGCTGTTGGAGGGGAAATGAACCAACTTGAAAAGACAGCAGATCCACTTTGGATCTAAGTGCCTGACAGCTGGGAGAGTGAGAAAG